>NW_013654425.1:0-25164 GCF_000499385.1 Eimeria necatrix
AAATTTAGCGCACTAAACAAAGAAAGCTATTCGCTACTCGCCGCCTCGCTGTTGTGCGCAGCGGCGCAGTTGGTCTTGATGCAATGCGCGGTGTTGGACAACTGAAAAGAGCACAAACGTCGTGGAAGAATTCACAGGCTCTCCTGGGAAGTAGCTGCGAGTTGCGAATAGAGGAGCTTCCTCCGGAAGCAGCCAGTGTTCAGCAATGCGGATTGCAGTTATTGGAATGTTCTCAATGCACTTGAAAACCACCGTGCCGCACGCAGGCGGCGCTCCACGCTGCACCTCTGGGTGTATTGTAGCATGCCATGTTCAGCAATCGGCAGAAACCAGCCTTTGGGCAGTTGCAAAGAGCCGAACGTCCCTTAGGATATGATGCATTTTCATCGTGCAGCCCGTAAGCCTGCCTCGCGCAAGGCGCTGTTCGCGTTTGTGCCCTGCAACATGGGTGCTGCAATCTTGTTGCCTGAGCTGCATCGTGACTCGGCCGCGTCTCTTGGCAGGTGTGAAATGCCTTGTGCTGGCAAACCAGCTTCGAAAATTGCCGCTACGCAGTGGTTTGTAGCGAAATGAGTGAAGGAGGCGGACTTCGCTGCCTAGGGCAACAACGCCCTTCAGGGCATTGGGCTGTTGTGGCTGTTGATCATTTCCCTTTGTGGGAGAATTTTATCATGAGATATATAAAATTTCGTGATATCAGATGCGAGAATGGGTTTATATTGCCAGGTGCATTTCTTTGGTGTTTCTCTAAGCAGGCATTTAGGCATTTTTGCCCATGGAATTTGTGTGAGTTAGAAAGTTTTGTGAGGTAGTGGTCCGTCATTCACTGTCGTATATGTTTTGCTGCTTGCCTCATTTGTCTTGGTTCTGCATCTCAAACGTTTTGCTCATCAAAGGGATCTGCGCGATGCGTGGCAGGGCTCAGTGTCGCACTATACTCTCTTATCCATGACTCTTCTTGTATCTCGCACCAAATACACGGCAGGTCCTCGTATTCTACTCAACTCTCTGTGTAGGTAGTATTTACCGGTGATCGCATATTGGCAGGCATGTTTTGAGCTTACTTAACAGGTGAGTCTATTTGCAAATCAATGGCACGCTGCTCTGTGTAGTGGCGCCTTTGGTCTCGTTGCAATGCGCGCCGCCGCGACGCAGTTTGCGAGCTGTATGCCGCTGTTGCTCTTAAAGTGTGTCGTCGCTTCACGAAATCGGAGCCGATTGCTGAAATCCAAATCCGTCAGTGGGGCGTTTCTTAGGAGAATCTGGTTTGTAGAAAATAAATGTTTGTTGGTGCAAGGCTCTGAGAGGGGGTCAGTGGCAGTTTGGAATATTTCTGTTTGATTCGTTGGTTCTGAAAAAACGTTTCGAATGCTGGTCATCTTATAAAATGAGGTTTGCTCTTTGCATCAAGGGCTTCTCATGTTAAAGTGGGTAATTTTCGCAAGTGCCTAGAAAAGCGGCTTTGTACCCATTAGTACCCTGTTCTTTTTTCTGAGCGTGAATCGATATTTCGAACCATTCTGGAAAAGTACCGAAAGCTGTATTTGAGTCCAACCAAGTTAGCATTTGCTGATCGCTCGTAATCGGAACACGACACTTGCGCTATAGGGCTCGGGCGTCGTTTTAATGAGCTGTGGAATGCCGACGAAGATTAATATGCATGATATGCAAAGCAGGGAAAATGTTCCCTGTGCTGCTTCAGGTAAAAGCATTTCTTTGAAACATTTTGATTTACATGTTGGTGGGTGGAAATTGCAGAGAAATTGTTTGGTATGTTTATCAGCATTGGTGGTTGAGTACTTTATTGGAAACATTTGTTGTGTTGGATGCTATGAAGTACTTTACTTAGATTACTTGCTAGGCTTTGGACTCTACAGGCGTTGTTTGGGTCATTGACTGGTACATTCCCTGTTGCATTTTGCGTTGCCTTTCCATTCTGTATCTTATGGAAAGCTGAAACGCGCCCAATTGTGGCATTTATCTTTGAGCTGACCGTAGGGTGACAGTGGTATCTGAGTATGCTTCCTAAGAAGGCCGTACCCACAGCACCTCACATTAAGTCACACACGAGCTGTGCCCTCCAAACTCTGCCACTCTTCTAAGGCGCTAAATCCTGCGAATCATGGGATCAAAAGCGGCCCGAACACGTGATATTCGCCAGTATGAAGCACCTTTATACTCGGTGTTGATGTATCTGCGCATCCACAATGATTTTGCACTCGATGGCAGCAAAAATATTTTGTGCTTCTGAATGCAAAGTGTGAAGAAGTGTCTGACCTATATGAAGCACTACTTGTCCTGCAGGCCAAGCATTGCTCACCCTGTCGACTCGGCTACCACTTACCTGTTCCCGCTGTGTTCGAGACGATCAGTGCGGGTTGTCAATACGTCGCATACTTGTCTGATGGATAATGCCGTTGCGATATTTGTATCACGGTATTACTATCCGATTGGGTGTTCGATTATGGACATGCTGCAAGGTAAGGCGAGCAAGCATTCGAACGGGCACTCATTTATTGCTTGCAGTGCTGTACACCCGCGGCGCCGCCTTGCAATGCTCTGCGGCCTTGTCGATGCCTAGAGAGCTTTTGTGAACCTTCCAAGACATTTCTTTGAAGCATTGTGGTTCGCAGCGAGCACACGCATGCGGGTAGAGGCTGCCAAAATATGGCCTACAGTGTCAGATGACACTGACGTTTATTTGGCTGGTTGAAAATTTTGCAAGCGTACTTACTTTAGGAATAAAATTGTGTCGATTACTTAAACACTGGCAGGGCTCCTAATCTTCATGCGCTTTCTCGTGACGCTATTTGGATGCCTCGATGCTTCCTGTGGTTACACTTACTCCAAGCAGTGTTTGATGACAATTCAAGATACGTTTGATAAGTGGTGGCAGTCGTTGAGCTAAATGACGTCTAACACACTGCTACGTAGTCAGACTCGTTCTGGAGCCAGAAACGAGAAAATTGAGCGGGTGTTTTTCAACGACCATGAGGATTGCCGCGCGTCGAAGTACAGTTTGCTCTGCTTGTCGGGAGATTCAAGTCCTGGTGTAGATGTAAACTGCGGTCTGCCAGTGGCTTCTGCTTGAATTGTTCACGACGGACTCTAAAATTCCTTTTAAAGTGCCCGTGCGATGAGACTGCTGTTTTTACTCTGCAAGAAACAAGAACTGCGAAGCCTACTCTGCCGCATGACAGGGACAAACTGTACGTTTAATGGTAGGCTTGCCTGAACGGGCTTATTTGCAACTGCGTAGTCAAGGGTGCACTTGAATGGTTAGGGCTTCTTCTTCGAGTGCTGAGCAACACTAAAATGAGGAAGGGATCTGGTCCAGCAAGAGCTTCATGGCCGATTTTGGAAGGTCTTAATGGAGGAGAAAAGCGCAGTAATTAAGGCGCCAAGAGCATCTCCATTATGTTGAATATCGCATATGCTTATCTTGGGAGGGTATCCTATCGTCGAAAAGCAATATCATTAGGGAAGCTTTGACGTAATTATTTGCAGTCTAAATCAGGAGCCGATCGTTTCAATGAGACCTGCTCGCCTGCAGAATGTACGCTAGCTCATTGATTGAATGCCGGTGCTCCATAGTTAGGGGAGCGGCTTGCATTGAAGAAGCGCAGCTAGGCCTACGGGCTTCTTCTATTTTCTTAGGGACACGGACGAAACACCAGGGTCTCCTGGGTCGGGAGCTAACAAAATTGTTCCAGGGCGCGAATCGCCACGTTCAGACTATTGCTGTACTTTTCTACGAAAAAATCCGCACAACATTTTTGGTTTTCTCGGTGCAGAGTAATGTGCTTGTTTTATGAATGGCAGCCACTAAGAGACTTTCCGCTCTACTTCTGAGCGTCTCCAGCACGGAGAATGCTCATCAAACAAAGAGTGCAAACTCCCCTCACTCGGCCTCTGGCCTCACCAATTTTCACTCCTTGATTTTTGTCTTGGAGGATCTTTGGTTACGCACATGGTCACCGTTTCCTACGTAGGACGCCTTGGAACTGAAGGTATATCACCTCAATAATTAAAACAACAGCCTTTCAGCGGAAACGGGTGTCTTCGGCTTTCAATACAAACGTTATTTTAGGCTTAGGTAGCTCTAGGATGCTGCACGGAACCTATTATTCAACGCACGAAGCGTAAGAGCCCCAGTAGCTTAGTACGCTACCAAATGTGCCTTATCCTACGCTTTTCTGGAGCAAGTACAAGTTACGGCCGTTCCTTTAGTAGAGCTTCAGCATAACAATGCCTCATTCCGCATCCAATCAGCGAGAGATATTCTGTGAACTTCTTTCTGGATTTTTCGTACTCAGACTTAGCAGCCACGTAAGGCAAACCTTAAAGAAGAGTCAATGATGCATACTTGAAATTATATGCATTTTTCTCGTATGCGAAGATGCATTAGAAGCACCATGAGCTATGCTAGTAACCCCTCACTTTTCAATATTTCTAGAAATCCGACAGAGGGCACATGTATGCACTAACTCTGTAGAAGGTATTCCAATTGAAATTCCGTAAAAGCGTCACACCACTGTTATATGTTCGATATTCACGTTTTACATTTCCTTCAAGGCTTAGATTATGCTTAAACCGATAAAATTGCGATTCTCCTCAGACAGCATTTACGTTTTTTCGTAACGCACTAACACTATTGGCGAACATCGAGCTTTCTCCTTCGCCGAAAACGTTGTCTGTGGAATACGTGAGCGTACGTGTATCTAAGCTGATTGATATTCCATGGCATTGATGTCCTTGCGTGTTTCTAGTCTGCTGTTTTTATTTGGATTGCTTATTACTTTTAGTTTGAATCATTTTTTGTCAACATGGGCTTGTTCCAAGTGATTATTTTCACAGATTCTACTGGATAAATGGGCTTGACATAGAATGTATTTTCCTGACCTAAATGCAACGTTTAGCTCCGGAAACAGAAGCGGGACGCGATTGCTGTTATTGCAGCAACAGCTGCCGCTGCGAACGCACGTGCTGGTGCTGTTACTACGGGCCTGTCAGTGCACACGGATCAAGGTCTGCTAACCGCAGCCTTGCGACAGCCGCAAACAAGGAGCAGCGCCGCCATCACCCCTTTGTCTGTTGCTTCAAAGCCAAAAACAGCCACAGAAGAAGCAGCAGACGTCCGCCTCAAATGCCTGGAGCTGTAAGCTACGGTGGGCCGGCAGCGGCTGTGAGTTGGGCGATGGCGATGCTGTCCACACTTGGACAAAAATAGCAGCAGCACATGGCAACAGCAGCAAGTGGCAGCAAGAGCACGTGACAGCAGCACAAGACGACGATGAGTCATTGAAGCCTCGGAAGCTGCGGCTGCCTTCCTCTGCGTGCTGCGGCAAGCAACGGCAATTCCTGCTGAAGCTCCGCTGGAAGTGTCAATGCGATGAGACGAGATGGTTGAGGAGGGGCCACGCACACCTCCAGCAGCAAACCAGCAGCAGCAGAAACGGCAGCGAGCAGCAGCGGCAGACGTTGTGGCAGTGGCAGACGCTGCAGCGGAAGCAGGGGCAGCAACTAGGGAATCTTCATCAAAATCAAGTTGTGTGGCCAGAGGCTGCGAGTTGCAGCAGCAGCAGCACGGTGTTTTGACCGCCGGCGAATCTGGTGCTGCTGCTACAGTGCTGCAGTCACAGCCGCAATAAAGAGGGCAGCATATGCAGTAGCAGCATCTGAGGAGAGCGAAAGGTAAAGCAGGATTAATTTGCATTCAAAAGCATGCTTACCGTACGAGAAACCTGCTTACAGCTGTGCTCTAGGCTACAGCACCAGCAGCCAAAGCAGCAGCAGAAGACTCAACAGCAGCAGCCACACATATGAGACAGCAGAAGCAGAGACAGAAGAGGCAAATGTTCAGGGCTTCTGACTGCGCTACTTAAAGCTTGACTTGCGGGTGTACTTCAGTTATTCATTCACGAGCTGCCGCTGAAGGAGCAGTTAGAGCTAGCCAAACAGATGCAGTGCTAGTATGAAGCTGCAGTGCATCTTCGCGGCTCATTAAGGATCTAATTGGCCCGCGTGGGCTGGCTCCCTACTTTGCTACTTGGCGAGCGCAGATAGAATCCTACAAGAGCAGCATTTCGTCAATGAGAATCCACAATGTAGGATTTAGGGTGTGGGTTTGAGCTTTTAGTGTTTCGGCTAGAGGGTTCAGGGCTTCTTAGATTAGGGAATTTAGGTTTGGAAATGAGGGTTGCGTGGTTGCGTGTGCAGATTTGAGGGTTTTGGATCCCAAGTGCGATGTGGAAGTTCTGATTTAAGGGTTTGGGCTTAGACCTGAGAGTTTAGGGTGTAGATGAATCTTGGGCATTTAAATCTGAGGTTTAGGATTTGGAGTTGAAAGCTAGCGATTTCGTGCGCGTTTAGGGTTTAGGCTGATGGTTTAGTGTTTGCTTGAGGGTTTAAGCTCCAAGGCCTAAGGTTTATTTTCGAGGGCCTAGGGTTTACGGTGAAGGGTTAACGGCTCGCGGTCTAAGGTTTAGGTTTGAGTTCAGGAAACCATAGCGTGCCGTGGCAGAACGAGGGAAAGCCTTTTCCCGCTTTGCAAGAAAGAAGAGTTGATAAAAGAATAAGAGTAGTGATTGAAACAAGAGCTGTGTTGCCTCACCGTGTTTACAAGAGGGTGCTGGTAATGTAGCTTCCTTTTCTCGGCGAAAAAGGCAGCCCAGGAGACTTATGCAACAGGCAGCCGATCAACAACTAACCATAAACCCTAAACCCTGAACACTGGAGCAGTGGTTCCCCAGCATTTCTACAATGAAAGGCATCATCTTGTGGCCCTGTTTGCCATTGAACAATAAACCCTAAACCCTAAACCCTAAACCCTAAACTTTTGCGTCCGCTCTCGCTCATCGTGTGTTTTAGAGGTTGCTGGTGGTACGGTTTCGGCAAAAGGCAACTGAGCTGCCTCACGCCTTTTCACGGCTTATATCTGTACAATAAAGACTAATAAGTGAATAAATGAATTTTAAAAATTTATTTATTGGTATTTACTCTGAAAAAAAAGAGCTTTTGTACGCCGGGTCACTGCTAGAGCTAGGGCCCGCTGGTCACCCCTGAAAAACCCATTGTTACGTTGGTGTGCGCTGTTGAAAACAGCGCAGCCTCATTGTTCAGCAGCATTTCCACAAGTTGCTCAACAACATGTGCTTTATTTATGTCTTATAAAACGAGTTTTTTTGCGACGCTTTTTGTCCCGTTTGCTGCCGCAAATCTTAGTGTTGCAAGCGTTGCGAGCCCGCTGCAGATCCTCAGACAAGACGACTCTGGCTCGCGCAGTATTCTTTCTGTGCTTCAGCTGCAGCTGCAGCAGGGAATCTGCGCCTTTTTCTCTTCGCGGCATTTCACCCGTCATGATTTCGAAAAGCCAAGGGGTGGCAAATTGTGCAGCTCCGCAGCTGCCAGGAGATTTCCTCAGTCCATGCTGCCAGATTCAGCAAGTGGGCGCAACAGATGACTCTTTATGGCCCACTGTCGTGAAATTATGGCGTCGGCACAAACCTTTCTAAAAGTCTCAGAGGTATTGCAGTTCCCAGTCCGAAATCGGATAAGTGCGGAGCCCGTCCCAGGCCCGGTAGCAGGACTGCTAGGCCTGGGTGCCCTTCTCCAAGATTTCACTACAGACTACTTCGGTGCAATTTCAACCTTCGAGGGGCTAGGGTCAAGCCCTGAGGCCATTAGCATCGGCTAATTACCCGAGGCAATTGGCTTTGCTCAATTCAAATGAAAACTCACTGAAACTAGGATGCAAATATTCACGCTTCACGATGGCAGCCGCGTGTTTTCATTCAGCGTAATTGCGTGTATTAGCCCGTCGTCAACTTGGAGACGTAGTCATGAATGTGGCAAGTTGGAAACGGAAACGATAGATTGAAGTGGTTTCAACAAAGCACTGTTGTCAGTGAAGTGGGCTTGGGGCATCGCTGAGATTGACTGGATGAGATTGACTGGAAGAAGAATGTGAGGCGCTTTAAATCAACATAGGGCCAACGAAAGCAAAATCTACTCCTGTATTTTAATAATCACAAATGCGTAACTAGTTTTAATCGACGAAGAGGGCAAGCTAGAGGTCTAAATTTCAATTATCTGCCATTGAAAACCGTGGTGTACCACATCAGGTCCTCCATCGCCACCGGAATCAGCATGTATCTCACTTGTAGAAGAGAAGCTATTCCTGCAGCAGTCAAGCTCTAGTCCTTCACAATATTTATGGAAGATGCAGCATCTGTGAGCGGGTGCAATTATTGCACGCAGTTCGCTGACCATTGCCCTAGAGGAGGGCGGCAGAGCTTATACAGGCTTTATACTAATGGATTGGTGGTTTCTGCTCCACCTCACTATTCTAGTCGGCGATGGGTTTTCCTCGGCTCTATTTTAGGTCTTGTGAAACATGCCCAACTAATAATTAGGCCGAATACGCCAGGGGCTCCGGCTGCTTTTGCCCTGGGTACGCCTACAGTCGCCAGACAGGCCAAATCTCATGAAGATTGTGCAGATTCGCCAACTGCATACTACATCTTCTTTGCACCTCCAGCTCTACTGAAGGGGCTATGCCTTTTTCTAAACAACTACTAAACACTCAGTGGAAACAAGAACAGCGCGAGTCGCTCGACTTTGGGGACTGCCACATTTTTGGCGTTGAGACTGCGGCGGGAGAATGAAGGGAAAGTAGAAACGCTTCAAGGCTGGGCTGTGATGTTTGAAAGGAAGCAGGAAGACAAAACAGAAGTGGATGTTCTGAACTCTCAGCTAGCGTAAGCAGCTCCTTTTTCAAGTTTATGTAAAGATGTCATGCGCACAAGCTCCAAACATTGAAAAATATGCTGAGAAACGTCGGGAAAATATCAGTGAAGATATGGCAAAGGCCACAGGGGAATTTCGAGTGCTGGAAGCAAAAGCTTCGGGCTTCCATGCACGCTAGGACCATAGTAGAAAGAGTAATACCGAGATTATAAGCCAAAGTAATACCGAGATTATAAGCCAACTTAAAGGGAGGGATAGGCCACGCAGCTGGCATTTATGAAAGTATGTAGGAGCTTTATGGGTCAAAGTGAGTATTGGAGGAGACGAGGCGCTAAAGAGGCAGACTGAAAAGTGCTGGAAGGAGAACGACCTAGTGTAGGCCACCCAGCGGCGCTTGTTGGTGTACGGCCCCCCGGCTGAAGAGGACTTACAAGAAGCATTAATGAGTTAAAACCATCCTTTTATGCAGAAACACACCAGAGGGTACAATGCAGCAGATACGCCTGCTGCAGTTGCTCGTTTTCAAGGAAAGAATAACGTGGCTACGCAGCCGCACACAGACACTGAAAACACCCAATAAGAGTTCCTCTGTTTCACAGATTACCCACTCTCATGCGTCGTTTTGTAGTGTGGATTGGCTGGAGCTCTAGAAAAAATGCTTCAGAAATCACCCATGCGAGCGATATTTCTACGGACGTATTGTAAGGCATACTTGGAATCATTCTGCGGCAACATATCATGCGACGCGGCGTAAACACACTAAAAGATTCAACAGTAAGGCAGCAGATCACGAGTAAAATATTCCTCAGTGCTGTAGATTCGTCCAGTGTGAGCTACCCTCAAAGAGATGCGTGAAGGGAGATATGCAGGTGGAGGCTTCCAAAAGTGTCCCGCTAGTGGAACTACGCGAAGACACCGCGCCAAAAAGAGGACAGTGCTAGTTTTAGCATAGACGCGTATCATGAGTTAGGCCACTGGCTTGCTACGGCAGCTGATTAGTCTAGCACAGCAATGCTCTTGGAAATGCCACGAGAATGCGCTAGTGTGTTACCGCATTCTTGCTTGTGCGACCAACCGCATTTCTACGAGTCTGAAGCAGCACAAAACAGAAAAAAACGTACATGCTAACAGGATGTAAGGTAAAGAACAAGACAAAATACTCCAGAATATCATACAAATCCATCTCTAACTTTCGAAAAACATGGTTTGCAAAACCTGTCACCAGCAGTGGAACCAGTGCCGACACAGCATAGTGGCGGACCTTCTGTCCCAGCAGCAAAGTAGATCTTTCTGCTTCTCTGAGTTACTTCTTCCTTCTTTAAATCGTCAAGTTTACTTCAAAAAAATCATTCTCATTTGTTCCTCAATATCCATGTTATGGGGTCTCTTGTTGCCCAGGATGTACCGCCCCCTGCTACGTTTCTTCATTGCTTCTTTGCCCGTGTGGTTGGCAACGCATGGTGCCAATGAAGGAGAATGCGCCAGCATCGTTGTGACTACGGAATTGCCTTCAGAATTTGAAACACTTACCAATACAGGCTTCTCTGTCCCTGTTCAAAGAGGTCGGCGAACAGCACTACGCTTGTGGACGCTGTTCGTCGTGGCGGCCGCTCTCGCTGTGACATTTTTAGTGATGAAGTGCTTCAATGGTCTCCGAGCAGGAAAAAAAGCAGAGTATGGCACGCGAAGACTTGCAGAAGCTCCTGACGACTCTTGTTTTGTAAGCGCTGCTGAAAAACGTAGTCTGAAAATGAGCTGTAGCCTTTGGGCACCTCACGGTTGTCCCTCAACTCTGAAATATGATGTTTCACAAGTGTGGTGCTGACACCAAATGTTCTCAGTTCGCATTGTGGTAGTTTTCTAGAGTGCTTCGTGACGTTGGTCACGTGTTTTATGTCGGTACCGTGTTCCCTACCGCACCAAGCGCGCGAAGATCTCTTGAGTGACTGGTAGGGCGAGACGTTTCAGAGCACTAGCCACAGCTGGTGCCAAGGCTACAGGGAGCTGTGCAATCTAAAAACAGAAGCCAGCTGCAAAGCTCGAGCGCTGCGTGTTCGGTTGGCCAGCGACAGCGATATGAATAACTCAATAAGCTGCCTGCTGATACGTACACCTGCCTATGTGCGCAAAGCAAAGCTTACCTTAGTGTCACTTGCATTGCTGCATCGTCGCTATGCAGCACACTGTCAAGACGGCTTGCTTGGTTGGGTGAGCTATTCAAAAGCATGCCCTTTGATCACCCTTTGCGGTGTTTACACGGCTCCAAAGCTTAATCTGGTCGAAACTTTGCAGGGCAGGCAAAACGCGAACTGTTATGGCATCCACGGGGTGCATTTTACTCTCTTTGGATGGCGAAAATGGGAAATATGAAGGTGCACTGCTTGTTCCGGGTGACTGGCAGCGGGAAACCAGAATAAGATAGATGATATATTATCAAAGGCGCGACTGCTACATGCAACAAATACATGTTCCGCAATGCCGCATGACTATAAAGCTCAAGCAGCAGGATGAAAAGTGGGGAAATGATTTGCAGTAGAGCATCAGGCAGCTGACAGTCCTTTAATTCCAGGCTAGGCGCAATTTATGTAGGAAATGCGAAAACCTGTTCAAAATACCTGCAAAGCCATCGCAAGTGCGCGAAAGAGTATTTGTCTGGAGGCACACAGCGAGCATCGACGCAACTGCTCAGGCAAAGATGTGCGACGGGCTATCACGCAAAGTTGCATATCTCGTGTTGATGAATTCACGACACGAATACATTTTGGGTCCCCAGTGTAGCCATATGTGGCAGCTACAATTGAGCCGGTGGGAAAGCTGTATGCTGTTATCCCATTGCCATCCACCTTCGTGCGTTGTCCTTGACACCGCCACGCTACTCACATTATGCTGCGTGTGGCTTAGCGAGATTTGACAAACAGCTTGTAGGCCTTTGCAATCGCTTGCCAACGAAGTAGCGTGGCCAGCCAAAGCGCACGTATGCAGGCAGGGTGACTTGGCGCTTAGCCCTTACTGCAAGAAACTCTGCACAACTTTTCGCGCATAGCTGACCACTGCAGCTTGATCGAGCATCTGTAGAGTTGTGCACCAGTCACTGAAACGCAGCATAAATAGTGAAACCGTACTGGTCAGAAATTGCTATCTACGCTGCGTGTATGCTGAAGTTGAGTAAGGTGAGTTGAGAGCACTGCGAAGAAAAGAATGAAAAACTGCATGGGATGGAGTGTCGAGAATGGTAGCATTAATGCTTGGAATTTGATGCCTGCAAACGGGTACGGAATCAGTCGCAGTTGATAATGATGGACGCAATTGGCCCACATTAACGCGGAAATCCGGCAGCTGATGAGGGAATTAAAGCGTTTGCATGTTTTGTTTTGTGGCATCGGTGCGTGTTCGCCAGAGGCGTTAAAATTGTGAAAACTTCGAGCGTGCATTGCGCAGTTTGTGCTTGTTGGATTGTCTCGAAGTATGCTGGAAGTGATAAAAGAACGGAAGATCATGATCGGGGCATCTAACTGCCTGAGACTGCTTTGTCTGTGGGATTTGCATGCGTAGAGGCTGAAGTAGCTTGTCGAAAAGTTGTTTGAGGGTTGTGAGAGCGCGTAGTTTGCATAGAGTCGGGAGAGTTGACCGTGTATAAATGCATGACAAGTTCCGACGCATTTTTGCAAAGAAGTCTTGCGAGATGCCTCCGCACAAAGTTGCTTTTGCCTCGCGCCAGAATTGCCTGGCAGAGCAACAGATGCGTTACTCTTGCGCTTGTACGCTAGAGATTTAATTTGCGACTGTTTCGCAGTGCTCTTTTCGCGCCTGCAAGAGTGTTGTATTGGGGCGTACGCATGCTGCTATCAGGCTATCCTCCTTTCGGGTGTGTCTTTGACCGCCGCGTCGAGCGCAGAAAGCTGAATATGTTTTGGCGTGATTCACAAGATGCGTGACGGTCTCGAGGCATGCGTGGCAGTGCGCTGGCGCGCAACGATACAGGGCGGATCTTCGCAGGCACTAGGCTGTGTTGCATGGCGCTTGCTGCAGTTAACGTTGGAGAAGCTTAGTGGAATTCCATGACTTTATTCAAGACTGCTTGTTACTGTTGGTAGAAACTCACTCATCTAGAATCTGCATGTGTAGTTCTGTTTGACGTCAATCGAGTTGTCCAACATTTACTTGCATGCAGCATCAGCAGTGAAAACGCACTTGGCACAAGTGATTCTAGGTGTGTGCTTGCTCTGGGGAAAATAGGATGTGCATTGCTGTCCAGGCGCTGCTGCAAATGAAGGGGCGGGACATTGTGCAGGATTGAGGTGTCTTTGGCAATTGCTTAAATGCCTGGCGTTCAGTAGCTGTAGCCTGTTGCGGAATCGGTCAGAGCCGGTTGTAGCACTCATAAAATACGTAGGCGCTTGTGGACCACTAAGAACGAGATCGAAGAGCTGGCGCGGAAATGAGAACGCACGAGATTGAATAGATGGTGCGGGCGTGAGAGCGTTTCTCTTTTGCCGTTCATTACTCAAGTACAGACTCGCTTTTCAATGTTTAATGACCTGCATCGCAACCATAGAAGCGCCAAGGATGTAATTAGCGTTCTCAGAGCCACGGTATGTTTGTGCGTATATTGGCAATGACGTACGGTTATGAGTTTCCGGTGGGGTCTGCTGCGTGTACAGGCGCAGCGGTTGGAGTATATTGTCGAGGGCTTTGTCAGTATCGGTGAGATCGCTTGGGATTCTTGTTCGATAGTAGAGAGTTACGTAAAGTGCATGGCTGATTTCGACGCAGTTGAGCGGAAAAATCTTGCAAGCATCTTTCTTGCGACATTGCTTTTGCAGCTTAGGCAGAAGTGACTGGCTGCATGTAAAATACACATATGCTGCATTTGTGATGCACAGTTTCGCTACGCAGTTTAAGTCAAGTTTAGTTTGGGCAGTCAGCAAAATAAGCAATTGAAATCCGAGCACGCAATTTTCCTGATGCCAACACGTCAGATTTGTGTTAGGAGATTCAACTTTGGCCGCATGATCCTGCTTGATCTTCGGCGTGCCTTCGACGCAATAAAAAGCCCCCTGCACTTGCAAAGGAGTGACGTAGGATATCGAGATGGACGCCTCTTACGGAGGCTAACTAATGCGCCACATACTCAGTGAACCCTGCAGCAAATATTCGTTGTATTCGGTCAGTAAGCAACACTTTGCCGGCAGCTTACGGCTGCAGCTTGGTAGGGCGTTTGTAGAGTTATGCAGAAGTGATTCATAGGCAGTGTCAGGCGTGACGTGCTATTGGCCAGCAGTGGCTGTCGGTGTGCTGCGTGCATGGGGAAACAAAGAGTGCGTTGAGAGTCTGCAGGGTTTGGATATAAACGGAGAAGAAACTGTAGAATTTCATTTCCATGTTTTGTATCTCTGTAACACGGTGTTCGGCATATGCAGGGTGTTGTGGAATCGGTCACAGGCGATTGTAAAAAGAGGAATAGTGTTGACCGCTGGTTCGAAGGGAGATCGGAAAAGGAATGCGGGCAGCAGAGCAATTGGCGCTTTTGTTTTGACTGCAATTGGAGCGCACAGAAACGGCGAATGCGTTTGCCATGCACCTTGCATTTCTTACGTTTCAATTGGTTTTTCTGCATGCTGGCAGCGAACGCCAATACTGGGGCTGAAGCGGATCTACTGGCTTCCTGAGTTGAGAGTGCAGACGCAGTGGGTGGAGTAAACCGTGCAAAGGGTATTTGGGAGTGATGGGACTGTTCACCGGGCTCGCAGGAGGGCGACAGGCAAGACGACGTTCACGACAATATTCGAGGCATCTATGCAGCGACGTCTGCGAAGTGGCTCCTCCAGAGGTTGCGTGTTTGTCGCGCAGATGGGTTTATGTGTGGCTGTGAAGCCTGCCTGCGAATCTTGCGGCCTTTTAACTTTTAGTTCAATGCTTGGCTCCAGCGCATTGCCGTTTTAGTAACAAGGAGAATCCGTTATTGAGATATTTGTGTTCTATCACCCTGTCATCCAGATTTCATACGTGTCTTTGACTCCGCCAGGCCGAACGCATGATGCTGGTTTTGGGTTGGCGTGTTTCACGAGCCGGTTGATGGCCTTTGGAGCTGCACAGCAGTGAGGTGGAGCGCATCCAGACACAGGAAATCACTGCAGGCATGATGCGTTTCCTGTAGGTGGCTTTGTAGAAATTGGTAGGCGTTTCATGGCAATCTGCAAACGTTGTTGGTTGCACTTTGTGAGTCGATACTGATTCATCTAGAATTTACGAGTGTAGTTCTACCTGGCATCAGTAGAGCTGGGCAGCATTCAAGTGCATTCATGCATTGGAAGCAGTGAAGATGTATTAGTGAGAAGTGAATCTAGGTGGGTTGCTTGCGTGAGGGAAAACAGGACGTGCGTAAATGGCCTAGAGGTGCTGCAAGCGAAAGGGCGAGATATTGTGTTGGATTGAGGCATCACTGGTTGTCAGTTTAAAGCCTGGCGTCCATTGACTGTGGCGTGTTGTGGAGCCGCTCATAGTCAGGCGTATAAGACAAGAATTACGAAGACACTTAGCTCCAGCTGGGAGCCATATCCGACCGGCGGTGTTGACAGACATTGACAGACATTGAGTGCCGCTTCAGTGCAAGGTGTTCCAAATATTTGTTTTTTTTAGTCAGTAAGCATTACTTTGCCGGCAGTTTACGGCTGCAGCTTGGTAGGGCGTTTGTAGAGTTGTGCAGAAGTGATTCATAGGCAGTGTCAGGGGTGACGTGCTATTGGCCAGCAGTGGCTGTCGGTGTGCTGCGTGCATGGGGAAACAAAGAGTACCTAAAGAGTCTAAAAAGTATGGTGATGGCTGTTTGAAAGAGTGGGAATATTGGCTGGCTAAAAACGAGAACTTTTGTGTTTTGCGTCCTCCTTAATCAATGCCTGCGCTACGGCACGACAGCAAGCTCCATGCACTGAGATGGTGAATACTTCGCGTCCGCATCTAGCATTCTCTCGGTTTCAACTCGTTTGTGTATGTGCTGGCAGTGGCGAAGAAACGTGTAGGAAGAAACGAGAAAAAGTCTACCTGCATGAGCTATTAAAAGAGCCTTCGAAGATTTAAGTAGACCGTAGAAGGGCTCGTGCAAATGCTTACTGCGAAGAAACAACCCAGAAGGAAAATTCGTGTACGTGTGATATCGGTGCAGACATTGAATCTGAAGTGGGCCGTGGAGTGGTTAGGAAAACAATTGAGTTAACAGCCAAGAGGATGTGCATGACTGCGACGGGAAATTAACATTTGACGGCGCTGTCCGACGCACTTGTGCAGAGAGATAGAGCAAGGAGCCTCCGCAAAAAGCTGTGTTTTTCTGCGTGGACACAGGAATGCCAGGCCATAGGGTGTGTAGGCGAATTGTGCATTTTGAGACTATAGGTTAAGTGAGAATGGTTTTTGAATAACGTGGTTTCGACGGCCAGGGGAATGCTCGATTGGGTCCTATGCAGGCACTTGCCAATCCACCTTTCGGGTGTGTCTTTGCCGCATCGAACGCAGAACGCTGCAAGTGTCTTGACAGAATTCGAAGGACTCGTGGCAGTCTTGTTTCCCGGCAGTGGGATGGCGCGCAACGACATAGGGCGGATCTGTACAGGTACTATGCCGTGTGGAATGGCCTTTGCTGCAGGCAACTTTGCAGCAGTTGGATGAGGTTCAACAACAATCTGCAAAAGCTGCTGGTTGCTTTTTGTTGGTCAACACTCATTCATCTACAATCTACCACTGTATTTCTGTTTGGCGCATGTAGAGTTGTGCTACATTCACTATTATGAACCATCAGCACTGATGACGTGTTGGACACAAGTGGCTCTAGTTGCATGCGTGCTTGGGAGAATAAAGGAGGTGCGTTAGTATCCTGGCGGCGGCGCAAATTGAAGAGTAGAGGCGTGCACAGGAATGAGGTGTCTTTGGTAATCGCTTTAATGCATGGCATTCAGTGGTTCGTATTTGTTGCAAAGTTTATCAGAGTCGATTATTCTAGATAAAAAACTACAGAGGCATTTGAGTCCCGCTAGGAACGAGATCGAACAAGTGGGGCGGACATGAGAGAGCTTCTGCTCCGTGTTTTGCGACGCGAATGCAGATCCTCTATTTGTGCAGCATATGCGTTGCATGATAACAGTGAAAACGCCTAGCATGTGCTGTGTATTCTGTGCGCGTCGTTTTGTTTGCGTGTATGTTGTCATTGGCGCAGGAATTAAGGCTTCTGCTGGCGCGGAAAGTCGGGCTGTCCAAGGCCGTCTGCCTGTTGCGTGTGTGCGCAAACGTGGCGGCTACGTAAATTGCCGAATTGTTTGTCGGTACTTACGAGACCGCTGAGGTTGCATGTGCGATATTGAAGAGTGACGTAAAGTGCATCGCTGATTTCAATGCATCCACGCAGCGAACGCTTGCAAACAGCTTTCTTGCGGCATTGCTTTTGTAGCTCAGGCACGAGTGACTGGTTGCACGTGAAATACTCATATGCTGCTTTTGTGAAGAATCGTTGCATTATGCGGTTTTAGTTAAGTCTGATTTGGGCAACCAGCAGAATGAGCTATTTGAAGCGGAGTACTCTATTTTCCTGACGTTTAGATATAAGCTGTGCATGAGGCGCTTCTTCGTTGACCGCATATTGTTGCTTGTTCTTTGGCGTGTATTTGACACAATATGATGCTAGCTGCAATCACGTCGCAATCACGTAGCACAACGCGATTGGCGTTCTTTATGGAAGTTGCGTGACACTCCATTTCGCTCCTAGAGCACTCAACGCTGCTGACACTGATTGCCGTTTCAGTACGACCTGCTACAGAGACTCGTTTTATTTGGTCAATGGGCAGTGGCTCATAGTTTACGACCGCAGTTTGGTCGGGTATATGTAGAGTTGTGCAACAGTGACTCATAAGCGGAGTGACCCGTGACATAGTATTGCTCCAAAGTGGCTTTTGGCGCTTTGTGAGCGGGGAAACAGGAAGTGAGTTGAGAGTCTAGAAGCTTTGAAAATAGATAGAGAACATATTGCGTAGGATTGACGGTTGATCATGGCGTTCCTGAGGCATGGCGCTGGTTGGCTGTGGGCTGTTGTGGGATCTGCCAAACTGCCAAACGCGATTATGGTAGTCAGAAAATCCCACAACGATTGTTGCAATGCAGAAAAGAGAGACTGGCGGCTTGGACAAAGGAGCCTTTGTTCTAATGGGCGTTTTCACGAGAGGTGTGCGGATGTAATATTCCTACGGCAAACTGCATGCACTGAAACGGTGAACGCTTCAAGTATGGACCACGTACGCTGTCCTCTGCTCATTTATGCTTATGTTCACAGTGGAAAAAGAACGAAGCCTCATGCTTGAGCAAAACGTTTGAGTGTGTTGACACCAGCGCGGAGCCTGGATTAGATTTTCTAAAGGCTCGTCGATATTATGAAGTCTAATAGCGGATGTGCAAGTTAGTGGCGGGCGTTTAGAAGCGCACAGCAACCTCTGGCGCATCTGTGCGGGAAAGATTTGCAAGGTGCCTCCACACGCAATTGCTTTTGTGCCACTCAAAAAGACTGACGCCTGTGTACAAGGTGGACATACATATTGAAGTGCACATGAAGCTCCGACGCGTTTGTGTAAGAGTTCTTCCAAGCGGCCTCCGCACAAGGCTACTTGTGTCCCGCACACAGGTAGGCGCGTCGCCATAAAGTCTGTATGCAAATCGCGCATTTTCAGCGTAGAGTTCCAGTGAGTGACTGTATCGTAGTCTGAGTTTGCTATCTGTGAGAATGTGCTATTGGGGCATGTGCAAGCTATTGACCTACAACCCAGATTTCGGATGTATCTTTGACCGACAGCTCGATACGACGCTGTATGTGTTTTGGTATGTTTCGCAAGATGCGCGAGAATCTCAGGTGTTGCGAGGCAGTTCGGTGGCTCGAAGCCAGACAGGGAAGATAATCAGTTACTTTGCTGTGCTACATGGGGCTTGCTGCATGTAACGTTATAGAAATTAGATGGCGTTCCACTGCAATATGCACAAACGTTTAGTTGCGATTTTTTTGCTGACACTCAATTATATAGAACCCAAGAGTCCAGTTCTATCTAGAATAAGTAGCACTGCGCAACATTCACCAGTGTGCAGCGTCAGCAGTGAAGACGCATTGGCCAGGAGCGGCTATCGGTGTGTTCCGTGCTTGAGGGAAGGTGTGTTGATAGCCCAGAGGAGCTGCGAATGCACTGGCGACGTATGAAATGGAGGTGCTGTTGGCTGTCACGTGCCCATTTGGAGTCGGCCAGAGCCGATTGTGATGGACATAAAATATACAGGCTTTTGCGAGCCTCTGGGAACAATTTCGGTCACGTGCTAAAACAGGAGAGTGCCTTTCTTTTGCGTTTCTTACTCCAAGTGCACATTCTTTGTTTATGAGTCAGATGCCCTGCATCGCAATTTTAGAACCGTCGAGGATCTACTTAGCTTTCTGGGCGTCCCAGTTTCTTTGTGCGTATAGTGGCAATGATGTAGGGCTGTGGGCTTCTGTTGGGGCAGTGAGTCTGGTTGTTTTATAGTATCTCTCTACTGCGTGTGCAGACAAAGCGGCTGTATTACAGCGTCGATGTGTTTGCTCGTAGTAAGGCCGCCTAGGCTGCATATTCGATAATAAAGGGCGACGTAAATTGCACGGCAGATGCCGATACATATGCGCAGCGAACTCTTGCAAGCAGCCGTCTTGCGAAATTGCTTTAGTAGCTCAGGCATCAACGCCTGGCTGAGCGTAGAATACTCATGTCTTACATTCACGGATTAAAGGTACGCTGAATGCTTTTATGGTAGTCTGATTTAGGCGGTTTGATGAATGAACGGTTGGGATCTCAGCACGCTGCCTTCATGAAAACCATGTTTTAGCTGTGTCTTCGGCTCGGGGGGCTGATTTTTGGTGTCTTTGACGGAACATGACTGCGTCTCTAACTGCAGGGTATTCACGTAGCAAAACGACGTAGGCGCTGCCTATGGACACTTTGTAGCACCCTGGTACAGGAAACGCTGCTGATTTTGAGCGTCATTTCAGTACGACCTGCTGCAAAGCCTCCTTCCGTCGGTGGACAGTATTTTAAACTAGTTTACGAGTACACTTTGACTGGGCATTTGTAGAGCTGTGCAGGAGTCACTCGCAGGCAGCCTGAGTAGCGACGTCCTACTTGCAAGAAGTGGCTGTTAGTGTGCTGTGTGCATGGAAGAAACAGGAAGTGCGTTCAAAGTCAAAAATCCGCAGAGATATACTTAGAAAATTGCCTGGGATTCAGTGCCGAAAATAGTTCCCCTGATACATGGCGTCCGATTGTGGTATTCTGTTGTGGAATGCCAGAGTCCATTTTGATAACGAGGAAACCTCGTGACGGTTGTTGCAATGCAGCAGAGAGAAAATGGCTGTTTGGACAATATTTGCGTTAACTGTGCTCCCAAGAAATGAGTGCGGACACAATATCCCGAAAGCAAACTGCGTGCATCGAAAGAGTGAATATATCGAGCGTCCACCTTGCCTTATGCATATGTAATCTCGTTTGCATGTGTGATGGCAATGTAGAAGGAACGGAATCTTGCACTAAGAAAAAAAGTCAAACTGCTTGAGCTGTTACTGCAGACGTAGAGGCTGAGGTAGGCCTGAGTTAACCGCCGAGCGGGTGGCAAAAGAGTGTAAACCGATGATACAAACACGAGACAGCATTAGGCGCATCTTTACGGCATGCTCACAAGGCATCATTCTTCACGCGAAGACGGCGGCATCTGGTGGCACAACGGATTTCAGACGCTGCATACGCTAATAAAACGTTCAGTGAGTTGTCCTTGTTAAGCCTCGTTTTGACTATTAGAACAGTGCCTTAGTGTTCTGCAAGCACGCTTTTGTTGTTCTGTCCACCCCCCTGCCATGCCTGTGGCGCTTCCTCCTTTAAAAAGCGATGCTGCTTGTGGTTTAGGCTCTGTTCTCGAGCAGCTTGTAAGCCTTTGTTTCTGCGTAACAGTGCCAGACACGGGAAATATATGCAAGTTAGACGTCCTATCGTCTGGTCCTTTTTGCAGAAAATGCTGTAGATATTGAGTAGCGTTTCATGGCGGTAAGAAGAACTGCTTGTCCTTTCTGGTTGGTGGACGTCTTTTCTGCATCAGCTACGACTGCAGTTCTGTGGATCGTGTACAAAGCTGCACAACTTTTACACAAATGCAACGCGTTGAGCTAGTTGGTGTTGCAAGTTGTGGTTGTAGTTGTCGTTGTAGGTGCGGTGTGTGTGTTCTGCAAAGCAAATATTGCGCTCAGGGGCAGGAAACGTTGGGGGTACGCAAAACGGAGATCGTGTAGATTTGGATGACGAGAATAGTTGCCCTGATATTTGGCGTTTAGTGATGGCAGGCTGTTTTCGTCGATGGTGGTGAATAATTGTCGAGAGCTGGCGAACGCTGCCGTTAAAATCAGTTGGTGCGCACTGATGAGCCCGCTGAGCTTGTACTCCGTGACGTGATTGCATGGGCACTCTTGTGGCTCAAAATAGCATTCATCCAAATCAGGAGCACTTGACGCTTGTGTGACGCTTGTCGCGTGCATTTGGCGCATTTTCAGTTGTATCCGTGTTTGTTGGCAATAGGTGAAGATTGAGGGCTCGGCTTGAGTCATAGCTTTTGGCTATCTAAGATTTTGTGTCTTTTCAATGTGCAAATGCAGCCCTATAGTAGATCATCGAAGAAACTGATGGTACTGCTTGGCCTCCATGCTCAAGAGTATGCAACGTGCAGAAGTGGACGGTAAGCTCCAACAAATATGTACAGATATGCCTTCCAAGGATCCTCCCACAGAGTTCTATTTGCGGTGCAGGGGGAAGAGCGCCTGGCCACATGGGGAATAGACATCTTGCAATTTAAATTGAAGTTGCAGCGTGTGCTTCACGCGTGGATCTGGCAGTAAGAAGGCTGAGCTGTTAGGACGTGTGCATGCTCTTCATTGGCTGTCGACGTTTGAGCTCTTTCTTAAGCTTTTGTTTACTAAGCAAATTATACTGCTCATAATTTCGCTTGTTCTGGAAGCAATACAGCGCCCTCTGATTTGCGTGGCAGGGACGTAGAGTTCAGCCATATTAGGAGCGCCTGTGCAGTTTGGGTGAGTGACCTTCGGTCCTTACTGCAAGACACGTAATAGAAACAAATTAACGCTTCGCTGCGGTACACAGTGACTATTTGTTTTTTCGGTTTGGCGAAAAAAGTGACAGAAAGCTGTATTTGCAGACCTTATCACTGCAGTTTTATAAGGCGACCGGCGAGTTGTGTGACTACCACTTACGGACAGGAACGCCAGTGGAGACGTATTAGTCAGAAGTTATTTGAGGCGTGTTGCGTGCGTCGGGGGAAGCAGAGTGTGCGCTGACGGTCAAAAAGCGCTGCAGTCGACAGGAGGTGAAATTATGTAGAACGAATAAGGAGCACAGGAGTCCAGATGCATGGCATTTGATGAATGTAAAACTGTTCTGGAGATTTTAACTGACGGTTGGGCTTGGCAGAAATTCTGAAATTGATACAGACTGGCAATGAGGTCCTACAGGTAGTGAGGATAGGAGAGATTTTTGCTTGCTTCATTTCGTGATATTAGTGCACACCCTGTGCTGCCACTGGAGTCGGCGTGCATCAAAGCTGTGAGTAAGCTGAACGTACTCTGTAAATTCTGCGGTTGCTGGCTTGCGTTGGATGCTGGTATTGGAGGAGGTGGTGCAGTTCATGCTGAGGCTTAGTCTTTGTCCATTTGGTGTGGCTTGCCATTTGAGCGTGCAGGTGCTGGAATAGGTTGGACTTCTGCGAGCGCTTAGCATCTATGCAAGGAGTTCATGGTGTGAAGAAATGCACGGAAAGTTCAAATGGCTCTATGTAGAATCATCCTGCAAAAAGCTTCCGCATACAACTGCATTTGACTGCCAGGCATGCAAATGCCTGACTGTCCGGTGGATATACAAATCGTGTATCTGCGAACTTAACATAAAGTGCGGAGTTTTACCGCATTCGGGTTTCAGGGGCTAGAAGAATGCGCCAATATGATGTGCCTAATCATCTGCCGTGCCTTCCTACTCTCATATGCTTCCTCAGCGCGCCCCCGATGAACGCTTGGCGCTGCTTGTGCTTTGACATGCAATGTGTCTACCTCTGCAACAGCGCAACCGCGGTGTGATAAAACGACATACAAGGCAACGCATTCACGTCACGTAATTCTTTGCGGTTTTTCCACTGAAGAAAACATTCGCGTGCTGAGCGGCGTTTCACGGCATTGCGCATCGACGTCTAGTCTATGGACGATCAACAATGTATGTCCAGAAACTAGATCTGCAGTTTGCTTGGGCGTCTGTATGGTTGTGTAACACTCACTCCTAGGCAGTGTAGCACCGAAGTCGTAGTGGTCAGGAGTGATGCTAGGCGGGTTGCCTGCATCATGAAAAACAAAAGGTGGGTTGAAGGGCAGCAAGCACGGCGGGTGATACACAGAATATTCGTTGACGGTCGTCACGAGCTGACAAAGAAATCCGGCAGGTGGTAAGGACAAAAGAACATTCCTGTGTTTTTGTGACATGAGAGTTGACCTTTAAAAGGCAAACGGGGTGCGCCAAAACCGTGAACTAAACGGACATGTGCAATGGACTCTGCGCTCTTTAGCACGCTGCGCTGGAGAAGTGAGAGCAAATGAAGTCTCACGCTAAGGCAATGGCTGAGAGTGCCTGCCTGCTGGTTGTGCACACGCAGAGGCCAGAGCAGGTCGACAATCGCTTTGTCGGGACTGATAAGGCAGCTTATGCGAGGGAATGGTGCTCCTGCAAAGGTGCATAACAAAGTCTCAGGCATACTTGAAAATATCCTGTAGTCGGCCGGCGAGCAATGCTGCATTTATATAGTAGTGAGCTGCAATGCTGGTCATACGATAATCATGCCAGTCTTGCGTTCAGGATAGCGTAGCCTGGTCTTGGCGGGTCGAGGACTGCGATATCAAAGTGGGTGTACGGTGTTATTCTTCAATCCACATTTTTAATGTGTACTTGATATCAGATCCATAACGCTGTAGGTGGTTACAACTATTTCGGAAACGGCATGGCGGCTTTTGCTGCTGCGTGGCAATGACGCATTACTCGGCCAGTGACGATGAGACGGTGTAGATATGATGCCATGGCGCGTACTGTACGTATTCTTGGTAACGGCGTAGAAACCGAATGGCGTTTTGCTACAATATGCAAGGATTCACAGTTGCTTTGGGTCGGCCGTTAGTTGCTTACGGGTGGTTTACGACTGCAGTTCTCCAGATACACAGAGGCGTTAGTCATATGCACCGTGAGCAGTGACGATGTACTGCTCACAAATGGTTGATGTGTCGGTACGATGCACGATGACAATAAGGAAGGGAAGCGACGAAACGGAGCAGATTTTGTGCAAAATTAAGCGTCAAGACGGTGGTATCAATACACGATTTTCGACGCCGTAGGCTGTTGTGAAATGGGTCACAGTCGCCTACGATGAGCTGCAAAATCGACGGCGTTAGTGACAAGGCGGCAATGAGGCAGGATAGTTTTCGTAGATGCAAAGATCTGACGTTGAACAACATGCACAAAACGTGTGGACGCTTTGACCATGCTCCGTGCATTCAGTGCGTTTTCGGCTGCTTTTGTGGGTGGTAGCAGTGGAGGTCAACTTCAGGCTCATGCGGGGGAGAAGCGTCTATTTGTCTGAGAGTGCTTGCCTGGTGGGGATGCAGACGTTGAGGCTAGTGCAGATAGTCAGAGAGCTGTGTTTTTGCTGTTGCGCAAGAGACTGATTGACGTGTAGAGAGGCACGATGAGTGTGAATATGGTTGTCCGAGTAGCCCCCACGCGACGTTAGTAGTAGTGAGCAGCTTTCCAGCCTTTGCGCCTGCATGTAGGCACACTAGCGTACCCAGATACTGGGGAAACGTGAAGGCAGCGCAACGTTTCGCTCGGTCAGTACTGCCTTCTCACCTACGTGGCAGTGACGTAGTGTGCAGCCAGATACGGGAAATCCATGCAGACTGTACGACTTATCGCTTGCTTCTTACTGCAGGAAATGCTGTGACGTGACGAATCGCAGTGGCACGAGGTGGCTACCGGTTGCTTTTGGTTGGTGAAAATTCGCTTTTGCAATGTCTACAACTGCAGTTCCGTCGGTAGTCCAGGGCGTTGTGCGGCATTCACCTATGCGTATATTGTGAGCAGTGAAAATATACTAGATAGGTGAGGCTATAGATGTGTTACGTCAGTGGAACCAGTCACAGTCGCCTACGATGAGGAGCGAAATCGAGGGCGTTAGTGACAAGGCGGCAATCAGGCAGGACAGTTTGCGTAGATGCAAGGATGTCACGGCGAACGACATGTGCGAAAAGAGTGGAAGCTCTGATCGTGTTGTGTGCATTCAGTG
>NW_013654426.1:0-24606 GCF_000499385.1 Eimeria necatrix
GTGAAGACCAGTGCAGGCTGTCAAATTTGGGGCGCATGTTCTTCAAATCATTGCCAACGTGCATATACAGTTCAAACAGCAAGCACTGCAGCGAAGCGTTCACTGACATTACCTGTCTCGTCTGTGCTTGCACTACGACGTTCTCTGCAAACTGATAATGGCGCTTTGAACAAGGCTGAGTGAAGCTTCACAATTTTGCCAGCCCCATTGTAAAGAGTAAACGCGAATCCTATCTTTTACATGTTTTCTTTTCGAAGAGTAAATCCGTATGAAGTCAAATACAGTAAGGAAAGGGCCTTTTGAACCAGCGCGCGAGTGCTCAGTTTGGAACAAACAAAGAACAAGATGAAAAATACGCTTTTATATGGTTGAACGTACATTTTGTGCTGCTTTTTGGAGTGGAAAGGGCCGTTCAAAGATAAATGAAGTAGCATTTGTCCTAGGCGAGCATTTGTCGGAATACCACGCCCTGCACCCGTGAATGCCGAAGCGTCAGAGGTCACCGCCAGGTGTTACATGTCTACGGTGCATGTGGAAGATAGTCTTTTCTCCAGTTTAGAAACGATAAGCAGAAGCAGCGATGAGCGTACTCTCTGAAACGGTAGCTACGAGGCGCAGCACTAGTTGTCAAATAAAACCATGCACTCCGTGGTTTGATGTTTCGAAGCACGTCGATGGCTCACTTAATTTAGTGCCATAAAGCTATGACATGCCACTCTTTTGGCACGACGACAATGTGACAGCCCAAAGCATAACATATCAAACTTTGAATCGTTACCAAATTGGCGAGCTAAGTCCATAATATTTGCCTGCGCATATTATTGTATGAGCTCTCGACTGATACTTTAGTTACTGAGATATACTGTTGTGTATATCTTGACGACTGAAGTGCTCAGCACGTTTTTCTTCCGGAGTGTAAGAAACAGCTAAGGATCCGCTCAATTCCGCACAAGGGGTCCTCTCAAGAAAGCAAGCGAAGGTTGCTAAAAATCGATGATAAACGACAAAGCAGTCGTCCTTTTTGCGCTTGTATTTTAGTGGCGCATATGCACGCTTCAGCTGATAGACGTTTTGAGCACATATTCTGTAAGATTGTGTCAGTTCCTTCTTCAAAGTCGGCACCCACAAACACACTGCATCCCAATGTTTTTTTAAAGAACTTGGTTAAAGAACCTTCTACAATACAAACCGCGCACACCTGGAATAATTCTAAATAAAGGTGTAACGACAAAAGGTTCTAGTTTTTGCTGCTGTTAGAGCGCCGCCTCCACCATTCGTGGCCGATCCTACTGGACATTTTTGTTACTCATCAGAAGGTTTTCAACCGCAGTGCCATTTCTTAAATTCTTGCAAGCCTTTACTACCCCTTGCATCACGACTGCATGTCGCAGGCACAAGTTCGTCAAGGGCTCAGTCTGTTTTACGGCCCCAGCAAGCGTGATATTGAAACAGTCTCTACATATCGAACAGTTTGCAATTGATTTTTTTGAGAATATCGCATGTTTTTAACAAAACTGGAGCAAGCTCATTCAAAAGCTAGAAGCTTGACAGACTTCTGTGGCGCCTCTATCTGCACTTTTGTTAGCTGTTATCTTTTGTGTCGCATTCGCGCTCGTCCTAAACAAAAGCGCAGCTTGTAGAAAAAACAACCTGTTTTCAAACGCATGCTACATGCTGCTTGAACACGCTGCCGGATAGAGAAAGTGATCTCATAACAGTAATATCTTTCCAGGACCCTAAATGCATGAACGCAGTGCGTTGCTCTATTCTGGGCAAGAACCTAAGTGCTTGACCCTTCATTACGGGCCTGTCGAATAACGCAGCACCAAAATGACGTGTAATACACATATGCATCCACTATCAAGTAAATATAGTGCAAGTGTGAGAATTCTTGAGCTGTCTGCTCAGACATCCTCTTGAGGAAAACAAAAGAGTACACCGCCTAACCTGGAAGAATATGTGGAGCGCCTGTCTGATGCCGCTATTGTCAAATTTGAAAGATAGGATTTATACAGCATCGTCTGCTAAAAGCTGTAGACGCCATCTCTCCAGTATAATAAAACGGAGGTACAAAAGATTCTTTGCTTAAGAGCTTGCGCCATACCTCGTTGGAACTGTTCAGCAATCGAAGAAGTCTGCTTGCGCAAATCTCTTTGCTTCGTCACAGCGTTCGATAAGCATGGGTAGCGTTCATACTAACATTTTCTGTTTCTAAAACCCACAAGCTGCGTCGGTTTCGCCCATGTGATGTGTCATGTACATTTGAATGCTCGATAGCATGAGTTCAAGCGTAGCCTCGTGACAGAAGCGATATTCAAGAGCTGGACGTCTGATTGCATTGAACCCAATGGCTACAATGATGCCATCAGAAGGGTGGGCTTCAGACAAAAGAACTGTGGATGCCAACGGACTAGTTTTCGATGCTGTGGTTTCTTGGTTCTACGTGGCGAGTAAATACGTCTTTTATACAAGAAACATTATGAAAAACACTAAATCAGTGCAAAGCCCAGCAGTCGACTGTAAAACGACATGTTTCTAAGTGACTGGAAGCTTCAAAAAGGAAATGTCGAGATTGAAAATAAAAAAAATTAAGTGTGATGGAGATGTGAAGGCCCCAGGCTCAAAGCCTCTAAGATGCTTGAAATATGCGTTGACAACATCGCAATCCATCGAACAGCTGGATAATGTTAAAAATCTACCCACAAGCTGGATTCAATCAGTGGACAAAAACTTTTAATGGAGAATGCTATAGCACACCAAATATTTAGTGGAGCGTCCTTTAGCGCCGTTTGTGAACATGACGGTAAGGATTAAAATTCGAAAGTGTATACTTTTTTAAGCCTGCTATCTGATAGGGTAACGGTGCTCACACAAATAAATGACTCTTTGTAAGGATGATGTGTTAAATAAGAAAATTCATACTGCGCAAAAACACGTGGGCCAGGCCACCACTTAAAGCTGAAAGCAATTTAGGCACATCACTAGGCGCTGGTACGTGTTTGCAAATCGCAAAAGAAAAGGGCTTCGATTTTGCATATCAATTTTATCCCCTCCCAATCTTAAGGCTACTTAGGTAGCAGCATTCACAGAAAAATATAATTCATTCCTGGGAGCTGCAGTGCGCTTGTGTTTTGTGAAACGACAGCTTTGCAGTGGGGAACCCATGTAAAGGCGATAGCAGAAAACTCGTTTCGGCTCTGTATTATGGTATCCACAGCACTGCAGCATGAAAAGCGTCGGTAACTTGCTGATGATCCCTGTAAACCACGGTGAGTTACGCTTCATGCATGAAACAAACCAAAGTCGCAAACGATATTTCAGAGTACGCGCTTTATTTTCCAATTGATTTGAGCTTCTGACATCACATGAATACTTAGGAGGCACAAAGGACTCCTCGAAGTCCACAAAAACACCGCTGTAACATGATGATGCCTTGATGTAGCCATCTGTGGAACGTACTATCTGAACAAGCAGAGCGTTGCGCTTTGGCAGTGTCCTCTTCATATCACACTATCATCCAAACACTTACATGAGCATAATATCCTTTTAACAAAAGCTTTTTCAAGACAAAAGTACATTTCTTTGTCTCAAGAAGCACGTGCGCTACTGAGCAAGAATGCCGTTTTGTCGTAGCAAGATCTGCATATACGCACGTCTTTCTCTGAGACGTCAACAGCAGATCCCCATATGCGAGCAAAACACTTTATTCGCTCCTCAGTGTCAATAAAGATACGACATGCAGCAATCTTGCAGTCTTTGCCGATATGCCCTCCTCGTACGCGCTGTTGATTAAAGCGGACGCCAAAAGATGCCCAAGGTACGTCGCTGATTACAAGCAAATAAGGAATCCGCTTTCACACTTCGAGCTCCAAAGTAAGTTCGGAAGCAACGAAAAGAAAAAGCATGCGGTAACTATAGATATGCAATCAGTGTGTCTTGTAGCGCATCTTTAGATTCATAACGCAGCAAGGTACGGCGCATCCACACGGATGACGCTATTGCATCTGTTACTTAAGAGCCAAAGAGTGTGAGCATGAATGCCCAAGCATATGGTATCTAGGCCCATTGTACAAAGATGCGAAGGGCTTGTCATTAAAAACGTTCGTAGCATATAGCGATTCTATGGAAATAGGCGTCGCCATACATTTTCTTCGGGGATACGTCTACATTGGTAGCAAATGCGCAAGCAGCATCCAGTTCACCAACAAGCAACCCCAGAATAATGCTACGAAGGAGAGCCATAAGCTTGAATGACGCAAAGCATGCAATAAACGAACATTGAGCGCTCAAGTTACGCAATTACACGAACATTGCAAGGACGTGGCCAACTACTTTCAATGCAGAGAACTGCCTTAACAATCACCTAGTTGCCACGGTGCAGGCTCATACAACGTACAAACACTACGTCTTTTCTCACCATCAAAATGGTTGCATATGGAAGCAATTCCATTAGTCCTATTTTTAATTAAACTGACTCCCTTAAGGGCCGCATTATGCCAAGAGGGGTAGGCTTTACACTGAGTTTGCGTTGAAGTCAGAGGACGCAATGCCAGTATGTTTGCATCATTTGAAGGAGACTTCGCAGACGACAATCTGTCTGGGCAAGCGGTTGGATTGCTGCAGCTTCCTAAATAAGCCATATTTGTGTCAGTGTTTGCACTGCGATAGTGTGGCGCACCTGGTACACAAAAGCAGTCGATCGCCGTATTTCGTTTCTTCAAATGATGCTTGATTGACGCTAACGGCAAAGTCCGTTCATACTGATTAAAAATTGAGCACGTCTTGAGCTGAAGCTTTACATAATTTGTCATGTCACGCACCAGCTGATCAGGATGCAATTTTGAACCATAAACTTTCGAGTCGACTTACAGCTTTCGTAAAGTAATAATTTGCATAGCCAAAAGCTCTGTGACAGTGCACGTTTTTCTAGAAAAGAGCTTTGTGCGAGAAATTCCAGTACCAGGCTGAGCCTTCTTTGTGGCAAGCTATGAGGGAGCCGTAATGCGTATCGATTTTTAAGCTTCCTATTCAGGAGTATCTACCTCATGATACGATTTCAGACAGAGGGCTAAAATCGTATAGCCGCTTGCAAGGAAAGCTTATTGCAAATTTTCAACACACAACTGATGCCTTGCGTTTTTTCAAAATCGTTTGTTGCTTGTTCTGCAGAGAGTTGACGCCGCCAGGATTGCAGCAAAGATAGCTTGTCTTCCCCTTTTGTGGAAAAATTTCATTCGTGCTGGTAGCCCGGCTAATACGCAAACCTTGTTCGATGCCTTTGGAAACAGGAACGTCCAGGTCTCCCTAAACAAAATTCACTTAATCTAGACGCATTTTGTCTCTGCAACCGCGCACTCCTAGTGGGTATTTTGCCAGATTCGCATGGCATTAGCAGTGCCAACAGGACAGCGACTACATAGCCATTCTGCTGGAACAAAAGTATGCTTTCTGAAAATTTGTGTTGGTGTAGTTTTAATAAACCGCATTCATCCACTTTCGAGAGTGCTTATCGAACTATTTACGCGTTATTTTGCCGACGTGAACAATTGTTGGCCTGAACGAGGTGGAAGCATGCACTTTCAGGTAGCGTACATATTGCACAGTTCTTGGCATGACATACATCCTTGAAAGCAACATGCATCAGCACGTCATACGGGCTTCATTAGTCCGGTGGATGGTTTATTAAAATTACACCGACAAAAATTTTCAGAAAGCATATTTTCGTTCCAGAAGAATGGCTATGTAGTCGCTGTCCTTGTGGCACTGCTAATACCATGCGAAGCTGGCAAAATACCCACTAGGAGTGCGCGGTAACAGAGACAAAATGTCTCCGGAGTACGTGAATTGTGCATAGGGAGACCTGAATGTTCCTGTTTCCAAAGGCACAGAACAAGACAACGAACATCCGACGATTTTTCATTTTTCTGTTTATACGAGGTTTGCAGCCGTATATTCAAGCACACTGGAACGGCAAAATATGCAGCAAGATCGTGTACGACTTATATATAGGCAACAGCACACTTTCTTGAGAACATAAAATGAGCGTGAACGCTATTGGCCGCGTATTGAGCACTTGCACCTATCACGAGCAGCACTACAGGAACCGCAGCAAAAGGATGAAAAGCGCTAGGCAAAACTACACGTCATTAGAGTAAAGCGGAAGCATTTGCTTGTGATTTAGGAAAAACCAAAGATTGGCGCAAAGATGTTCGGTAAGTGCTAGAAATTTCAACAGTCTAAACTATTAATTCTTGAGTGATGTGGTTGCCCTGAAGGCGTGCCTAGTAATTGCCTGTATCGAGCTCGCAATTAATGGTGAGAACTTATCGCCTTTTGGCTTGGTTTCAGCGTTATTAAGTGTTTAGTATTCAACGAAAAAGTAATAATCCTGATTCGCGAATTGAGAACAAATATTCGAATGCCCAGGTCTTCGTTTGGTTCTTTGAATTTCGAACAGACGTGCATGAACGCAATAAAAATGAGTTGACAGTCACCATATAACATGTTTAGATGCCAGCTCAGCACAGAGGTAATTCAATTGCTTCGAGCCAAGAGCAACTAGATATACTCCGCGTTTAACGACGCCGTTGCTCTCCATTCGCCACCTTACCTTATTGAAGTCTTCATGCATTCATGCGGAAAGCAAAAGCATTTGTGAACATAAAATCCAGAGCAACATCTTTGGTGCTGATTGTCAGTTGGCTTTTTGCCCAATCCATACCGTGCGCATTGCGTGTAAATTCAAGGCATTTGACAGCCGGTATACATTGGCCGCGAGGCCGCTGCCCTTGGAGGTCAACAACTCCCTGTGAGTACAGCCGTGAACTTGGTTTCTAGGCCTTACAGAAAGGGTGGGCTTGTTAAAACAAAACTTTGCTGCTGCGGAAAAAGCTCATCGCCGTCTGGGTCCTTAAATTAGCTACCAATTATTGAATAGGTTTTTGTATCAAACCGCGTGTACGATTCCTGCTGCTGTCGGAAGGTTAAGCAGCTGCGTTTATCTTCTTCATTAGTGCACAATCGATCTGGTAAAACGTAAAGCAGTACGCCGTTTTTCTCCAAGGCATGCATAAGGCGGCCGACTCTCAAAACATGTGGGTTGGTATCCTCAGAAGTCGACCACAAAATAAACAACTTTCGCCTCAAACGCAGTTGGACGTAGACTAACATCCTAACGCGCACTCTCTGGAGCATTTGGATATTTTCAAAGAAATCGCTAGCTATTTCAAATTTATCGAATGGCATAAGCTCTCACAGAGCGTATACTCTCTGTCTGCATAGCTGTCATACGGTACTTCGTGCAAAATATGATACTGTTTATGCTGCATAACAGCGTCAGCGGCAAAATCCTTGCGGTAAAATCCTTGCTTAAAACCCGCAGGCGTACCGAGTGGCTCCTTCAGGGCTGGCAACAGCACGAAATACTTGCAGCTAAGATTTGTCGTGCCCCAACAGTGAGCAAATACTTTCAGAAGCGGCGCTGTCAAAACACAATCAGTAAATTAGAACAAATGCATACTTCGAACCTGATTTGCATGCCACCATGCCGTATTGTATTTGGCGCCAAGCGCCCACGCGTGTTGAATGTCATTTTATTATTGTATTTACTCGCCGATTTGTCAGTCCGCATACCATCTTTACTCGATTGTACTTCTGAATACAATTGCTAGTGTGTCGCACATCTATTCTACCAGGAAAATACCATCAGCAGAACATTGTTTCACTTATCTGAAAACTGTCCAATGAGTGCAAAAGCCTTCACTTTCAAAAGGCAAATCTGCTCAACTTCTGCGATAATTTCCCCAGTTGTTTTTTAATATTGATTGATCAAACGGCAACTCGTGATCGCTCATTCCGTAGTCAACACTGATAAGCACAGGTAAGTAAGGAGAAAATCATTGCTGGGCAAGTACTGCCTGGCTGTATGCATACTTTGTTTTCCTTGTGTTTCACGATGAAATTATTCTTTGTTTCTTTCAAGCAAATATAGAACGATCTTCTAGGAAGCAGTCTTCCCAAATTTCATTTTTGTTCTGATGCGGCCTCAGTTTATCGATATCATCCGCACTTTCAATCAACTTACGTTCTGCAGCAGGATCATGTTCGCATACTAAAAGCCATGCCGATGTGTGATGACTTTCCCTCAGTGTGTGAACGACAAGCAGACATCTTGCTGCAACCCACAGAATCTGCAGGTTAAGCAGCACAACCGCCAGGATTTGGGCCACGATAAAACTAAATATTGCAATTGGCCATTTTATCAACAGAAAGATGGTACCGGGAAAGGAACAACAAGAAAAAATATGAATTCATGTTTACCGTGTTCGTGGGTTAAAACTGCACGCGCGGGCGCTGACACAAAAGCCGGCGCTGCTTATGTGGAAACGACCGATCAGATACCGCAAACACACTCTAGTATGTTTGAGATACGTGGCATTTTGGTTATTTTTTGAAGGCAACATATGTATTTAATATTTTAACGGTACATATGCGACACATGAAGAAACGATTGTGGGTAAAGACCACCTCACGTCCTGCACCATTACCCTAGCTAGATGCACTACCGGTGCACAGCTGACTTTGTGACAGCCTAAGATTATTTTAAAGGAAAAAAACGTCTAAGCTGCAACGATTTGAGCTGCTTTACGTTACAATTGGGAAGCAGCTGTAAAGTGAGCTGTTATTCTCTTAAGTTGCGAAGGCAAGCTTCAAGGTGCTCATACAGGAAATAAAAATACGGGAAAAAATATTTTGAACAACTCATGGAGCAGTTGAATCCGCTTTATGAACTCGTCCTGTTTTTAACCATTGTACACACAGATGCACAGCATCACTAAAATATTCACGCCCACACGCACACACTCCCACCCACACCCCCACCCACAACCACACCCACCCACCCGCACCAACACCCACACACCTACCCGCCCATCCACACACACACACAGATACACCGACGCACACCGACACGCCGACACACCGACACGCACACGCACACACACACACACATTCGCACTGAAGATTCTTTGTCAACGCATTGCTGCTGCTACATACATATTGAGCTGCAGCCTTACTTGTTCTGAGCTGACGCTTATTTGCGTGCCTTGTGACGTACATTTACATACTTCCCCATTTGGAGTCATCACACTTTTCTCTTGGAAAACACTTACCACCTGAAGAATAAGCCATGATCTGCATAATAAAAGCTGGAATCTTCGATTCCTGGACCTGGTTAATTTTGCGCGTTTTGCACAAAACATTAGCATCGAGCACTTTGAATGCACAAGTCGTGTCCCATGAGTTAAGGCGCGCATATTTTGTCCATGTGTCTAGCTGCACGAGGCCGTCGTGTAGTATAAGTAAGGTATATACGTCCATTTTTACACTAGGAGCATTGTTTTGCTCTTTATATACTAACAGCTGCCTAATTGACTTGAAGAAGAAGTTTGCAAATGTAAGAGACTTATACGTGCTGCATTGTGTTGCCGCTAATATCTGCCAAAAATTTTTTACGAAGCCACATATTGTCTGCAGATAATATTGAAATGCATCTCACAGTCTAAAATTTTAAAGGCCAAAAGAGTACATACGATAAATTAAACAGCATTGAGTTGATGCCGCTGCGTGGTCTGATCAAGATGCCGGGACACAAGTAAGACGTGTACTAAACAGACGGACGTTCAGGCTAGTTTACGCTGATCTGCAACGTTAAATATAACCTAGAAGCATGCTTGCCGACAAGCAAGCAACATCCTCTTTGTGGATCTACCATGGTAAAGAATTAGTTCTACAGCGTTAACCCCACATCAAAAATAGTCGCGTAATGCAGGCGACGAAACGCGATTCTACTTTTGTTTTTCTGTATCGCCATTACTAAGCAAGTACATACTTCCTGCAGCAGCAGCGGCGCATCACTGATGTCATATGTCAAAGCATTCATTGTTCATATTTTGCCTCGCTGTTGTGTGCAACTTGTTCAGCTCCACTGTTTTTAAATTTATGAAGTCACACCGTTGCTAAAATGCGAACTGTTTGCCACCAGAAAAACTGGTTTAAAGCACACAATGTTGATTGGAACGTTCGAAGGACTAGCAGCTTTTCTCTCCGTTTGAGCATCTTTCCCATGCTTATTGGACACCTGAGGCAGATTTGCTTGCAGCCTACTGCCATCTGCGCGTCTTAGTGACATGCATCTCTCGCAAAGCTTAGTTTGAAGCACTGACACCGATATATACTATTCGATAATGGTATCTTCAGGGGGCTCAGACCTGGGAGTCTGTGCTGGGGTGAGGTGTAGCTGGAAGTATCATCCAAGGCGTCCGCAGCAGCTTCCAAAACCAATAGAAAATATCTTTCTCACACGCCCAGAAACGGATGGCGTCTTTCGTGTCAGCTTGCTTTGCATAAGCTAGCCCAGCGCCTATGTTTTATTTTTCCGTGACCAAGATGTAGCTTTCAACCATCTAGCACTTGCGTACTTGCTAAGCTCACATGTATTATTGCCCTATCGCATAGATACATAGAGTTACTCCCCAATGCGGTCTATGACTTTCAGACAATTTTGAGGGCCTGTCTCTAGGATAACGGAGTCCAGAAGGAGCTGCAGTAGCAGCATCAGCACTGGCGACAAGCCGCTTGGGCTGCTGCTGCTACACTCTCTGCGGCTCTGAGGCCCTTGAAGCTGCAGAGGAGGGCGCGCAGCATAGCAACATTTGTAGCAGTTCCTTCAGCAGGAGCAACAACATGAATTTGGACGGAGAAAGGGGGGATCGCATGATGCAGCCAAACGCTAATCACGTCGCTATAACGATTACAGAGCATATCCTAAATCCTAGTCGTCTCATACTGCGCATGGTTCGCATCATACCGCTTTTGCCTCCCATGCGGATATGTCAGCTGTAAGATCCACATTAACTGAATGAAAATACTATCACCATGAGATATGCATACATTATGTGAAGGTAATCAATTTCACAAATTCGAGTGCACACAGCAGCAAGCAGGCGGGTCTTTTCCGTACGCCTACCAGCTTCGTGTTGAGGTGGCCACAAAGCCTAAACCGCATTCAGAACCTGCTTAGAATGAAGCAAGTTTAGCGATACACTGACACAGGCTCCGCAAGTTTTGAAAAGACGATGCAATCGTCAGCACTTCGCATGCTGCGTAAAACCAAGCTTGGCCGCTTCTCCATACGCTCGATTATTTTCTCCGCCACAACGTGGTTGTAGCTGTGAGTCATTTCATGAGTTTGTTTCTGTGGGACGGCAAACTCAAGATCCTCGGAAATTTAGAAGACTGTAAACAACATCTTAGGTATGTGCAAAGCGTGGATGCTTCATTCGTAGTGGAACACTGAAGTTTATAGTTGCATCTCTGTTGCATCCATTTGCATCTTTTGTGCTGTTAACGACAAGCAAAGATTGCTTGCGAGCATGAATGATTTATATCCATGAGTTTTGAAGCAACCTACGTATCCGCGAACGTTAAACGTGGGGCGCTTTGGGACGTACTAACTGCATGCGTTTCCAAAGTCGCATCGTGAAGTCTGTGCCATATACTGGCTTGTCCCTCAAAAACAAGAAAACAATCCAGAAATATGTAGCCTAAAACGTTCTATTAAATAAGCAACCAGAACAAACAATTGTTGGATCATTTCTGAATTGCATGGACACACCGCCTGCCCCACAAAAGCCATTGTTTCGATGGAGAAATGTCATTCTGTGCACGACTTTGCAGAAGCGTTGGCATCGTTTCACGTACACAAGACTAATGAGAACAAAACTGTTGCGCATGCGTTTATAAATACTCACTGAAATGCGATTCGTTGCAGTGCGTTTTTCCTGAAGCCACAACACATCGGTCGTTAAGTGAAAGAAAGTACTGCAGGCACGCCATCAAGCAAAACGCTTGCGTTGGGGCGTTTGAGCTCGTGCGCAGCAAAAAAAGACCGTAGCATTATACAAATGGTGCTCATATCAGCTATGTAATAAAATACATACAATCAGGTAGCTTAGTGAACGCTTCCCTCTGTGACGAACTCACCTCCTTCAAAAGAGTTCACGGTCCATATGAATCACAATGAAGCGTGTTTCCAAGCACTACAGGGGCAGCCTGCGTTCTCTTTTTTCTCGTGTTATATCACACAGTAGCGGACATATGAATCGCCACGAACAGTCAGCGCATACTGCCATTCCGCATGCTTTTATTGACCACAGTGTCCTCCTTCGATCAGCGCCGCCGATACAGTTAAAAGCCTTTTCTTGAAAATACTAGCGAGAATCTGCATTTATGTATGGACTCCTCGAGCACTCAGAAAAGCGATGGGAGTGTTACACTAAGAATACAGCTACACAGAGTGCGGTGTAATGCGGTTCCACTGCGCGCATCCGTCACAATGCTCATTTGTACTGCGTATGGGTGTATTCGCTCGACTGTATTTTTCCAAATATTTTCAATTGCTAAAATAACGTTTGCGGTCACGCAAAGTCATACCAATTATTGTTAAGTGGAAGCTCGAGCTTCAAGATGGTGTAAACACGTTTTCTATAATGCCTCCCAGAAATGACGTCGGCGGGTAAGAAGCATAAACATATTATTGTTGTATATTTTTGTATATGGCATGTTCACAAAATATTCTTTTTAGCTTTAAGCATACTGATATCCACCGGTCGACCTTTTCGGGAGACGGAATCACTCCAAAAAGCCTGAACGTGCTAATCGCTCTTGGGGCACTCCGAATGGAAACGTGGCCGGACTCACTCGCCCGCGCCATTGGCACACGGTGTTGTGTATGAGGGAGGAGCAGGGCCTGCGATTTCAAATGTTGTTCTTTTGCGAAGGCATCCGCCTAACAAGAACAAATGGACGACATTTTGAAAACTAAAATATGAGGCGCATTTCCCAAGCAGGGGCGCATGCCAGCGATATCAGTGGATGATGCAGCGCCGTACTAACTGCTTTCCAAAGCTTTGCATTATTGTTGCATTCCCAATTACTAACAAAAATATGCAAGCACCCTAAAATTTCTAGCGCCTGAATGCGCCTACCAGAGGACTAAGTTAAGCATCTTTCGTGCAGGCACTGTGCTTGAATGTGCATATGTATAGATGCTCCGCCAATGAACAATTTTTCATCTAAATTTGTTCTCCTGAGTTTCTCGCCATCACGGCAAGGCACTTCATCTTTCCAGCTAGAAGCGTCAAGCCGTGAAAACTCGATTGGCTGAGGCGACTGCCAAATAGTCAGAAAATCAGAAAACAGCGTACGGCCATATCAATGAACGCGAGTATCCTTAGGTTGTGCTCATGTGGAAATAATTTCTCCGTAGCACACTTTAACAAAGTCTAACTCGCAACACCTTACATGGGTACAGACACAGATGTACGGGCCAATTTTTTGACCCTGAGGAATGAATGCAAGCGAAGCACATGCCAGGTATGACAGAGCGAACATGATTATTCGTGCTGAACACGCAATTGTCTTTATTTATTCTGTTGCCGGCAGATGACGGCAAAAGGGCTAGTTCAGCGAGAGTACCTAAAAGCGAAGACAGCCTTCCCGACTACAAAAGCAATTCCCTGTGCACGTGTGGACCATTTAAAATATTCTCTTTTCTATGCAGGTGCAGAGTACGAGGGACTACGAAGAATAATTTGATCCTTATTTATGAGAACTCAGTCAAGCAAGCGGCGCACCCTAGCGCGATGATCACATTACATTGTGCCAATGCTAATCTTTTCCCTCTTTTTGGTGTGTGTACAAGATCATAAGATTGTTTGAAATCCTAATATAAAGTTAGGTGGTCATGAGGTCTTGCAAATATAGGAAGTAGTGCTAACTGGAGCAGTGCACTTTGTCTAGCTCATTGGTCTGCCAATCTTATAGAAAGAAGACTCAAAACAGCGTCAGGCATGTTGTGCAAAAGTAAAAGCTGCTCATCCACTTCGTGCACCAGCAAAGTCACTTGAAAGAGGCTCTGTTCAGATTTTCACGGACATCCTCATTCCACAGGAAAATCGTTTCTTTCGAGCACAGTACTGCTCACTTCCTGCGCCGTAGCATGACCTCAATAAGCACCTGCAGCGCGAGTATCTTCAATCAACGTTCGTGAAGAAGACGTGACTCTCGATGGCAATTGAACATGAGACACAAATACTTCTGACTAGGAAAAATACGCTTTTGTATGCTACAAGATGCAACAAAGACTGGTTGATTAGTTGCTCTTTGTCAGATGCAGAGACCTTCATACCCAAGCAAGTAAAGCAACCTGGCTAAGCAAACGCAGAGTTGCGCCCATCAAACAAAAAGTCTTAAAAATGCTTCGTTAAATCAGCTGACGTTGACGAACCATGTTTTAGGCCACACCAAAATTTTTGAAGATGTTCAGGCAGCATATTGGTGTGGCGATAGTGTTCATCTGAGCGTCTAGCTGTCTGCGACTCTTCTACAGAAAGACAACATTCTTCACGAGCAGCATGTGCTTTGAAATTCAGCCGGATTTTCGGTAATCACCAATGCGTTCAAACTGGTTGTACCAAAGCAAGTGGAAAAATAGCCCATTAGACTATGTGTCAACCTAAAATGTCCATTGTTACCTGAAAGATGAAAAAGCCTAGTCCTACCAAATATTACAAGGACTTGTCGCAAAGATTCGTATTTTTGTTCTCTCGAGGTCTCAGGGCAGCGGCAAAATAGCTTAAATCGAGAAACGACGATGCTCACGAGAGGGAAATAATTGTGCCAAGGCTTCACAGGCACGCGCGGATGAATCATAATTAGCAGCCACAACGGGAAAGATGTGCAGCAAAACATTTATTTGAATGTTCACAAGCGACGTAATCTTTGCACTAGCATGTTCGCCACACAAAGCCCCTCAACGATAATTCGGTTCATGGTAGATCGTTCTAAGGCGAAACATGCGTTGGCTTGACTTTTGGGCAGCCTGTAGAGTGCCCCTTTGTACGCATTCTGCACCTTCACCCCATGACGCTGCTTGGGTGTTGTGATCTCCCTATGCATGACTGTTGCAAGACCAGAATTTGCCTTTGAGTGAGATTACGCAGTCCCTGGGAACACACTGTCTGCATAACGTCGACGAATACATTGATAACACCGTGCAATGGTCTGAAATCTAATATGCCCTCCCTTCAGGAATATTTCTGTTGCTCCATAGTATTATCGCGGTGTTCAAGATTGCAACAGTGGCAGCAGGAGTCCTCTAAGGCAAGCACAACGTACGCGATGCTCTAATGGTAGAGCAAGCATCCAAGTGCACAAAAAATCTCCGCAAGCGCACTCACGGCTTGTGCCGTGATATTCATGAGCACCGGAAAACCTTCTAGCCCAGTGTACGTTAGTATGGCATACTGATTTTATCCAACAGCCAGGCTTAAAAGTAGGCGCTTGCAGTGTGAGGTGACCGAAGCACAAGTCACATGTATGCCTGATGGCCGCATTGTTGATGACCACAGATTTTCGGGCAGGGCAAAAGACGCACTACCTTAACGCAGAGTGCATGCTAGGTGTGACACAAAAAAGACCCGTACGACCTGACAGCAGAAATCCGGGGAAAATCACCTGCTGCTTTTGCCGTCTGAGTTGTTTTGCAAGTACTGCTGAGCTGGCGCTGTCCAGTGCACCCTACTTTTTTGAGTCCATTAAGGGCGAGAACAGTATGCCGGCCTCTTTACGTCGTTCTGGCGTGCTTTTTTTATATGTGTGAAGTGTTTTCATTAGATGCATATTTCGTTCATATGACACATGTAATAAGGTACCATTGTCACAGAGAGACCTGCCGCGGAGCAAAGGTCCAAGTCATTTCGTGCAATGCGTTACCATGCCAACGCAAAGCGTGTGCTTTTCATTGGAGAGGGATCTTAACGACGACGTTCAGAAGCACTCTGCATAACCCCTCCACGCGTGCCTTCTTGCGTTGGGGCTAAGCTTTGGTTGTTTCCAACTCCCAATAGGAGCTCAACCACGCGTGCGCATGCACATTAACATTTTTCGCAGCATAGCTCGCAGAAGAAAAACTCAGAGGACCAATTGTTCTCACTTTTGTATTCTTACGAAGCGAATGAGAAGTTATTAGGCCTTCTGTAGAAAGCCCAAGTCGTGAGTGCAAGAGCCTGCTCTGGATTCGCCTCCTCACATTGTGCGCCTGTCGCTTTCCCGCCATTCAGGTCCACAGTCACACTACAGTGCGTCGTGGCAATGGGAACTGCCTGAAAACATACTGGCTGAAGCATGTACAATAATACATTGCCAGCATTCATGCACAACCTGGAGTCTAATGCCTTCTGTTTGCATGACAAAATCATTTCGCATATTTCATAGCATTAACTTATTTACGACTGTCGAAGTAATAAAGGGACTTATTCGTTGGCCTAAAATTAAACGCCTGTATTCATTGTTCTAAGGAGACCCAGCACGAACGACGTTACATAGTACAGCACGCTACAACAGCAAACATTCGGATGAACAAAAATTCCGCAGGCGCACTCACGGCGTGTCCGGTGATCTTCACGAGCACCGGAAAATTTTCTAGCCCAGTGTACGTTAGTATGGCATAACACCAAATAAACTGCAACAGGGTTTCTCCTTATGCAACACAAATGCCCAGGTCATCGCATCACATTGCATATACAGGGGTTTCGTCACTCCGCAAGTTTCACATCTCACACTGCGAGTCACATTCGGTGAAACCAGATGGCAGCTTAATTACACAAATCTGACGACTGTCATGATTCTATTCAACAGCCAAGCATACAAGTAGGCACTTGCAGTGTGAGGCGGCCAAAGCGCAAGCCACACGCATGCCTCATGGCCACATTGTTGATGGCCATAGATTTGTGGTTAAGCCAGCGGACGCACTTGCTGCACAGAAAACAAGTCTACATGATAATATCATGGATCCGTTGGCGCAAGCCTCTCGCATTTTGTTTTGTATATATACTATGAACGAAGGAGCAGTGGGCAAACTGAAAATTGAGAAGCTTCATTTCGTTGTTGGATTTGAAGGCGGTGTAGTGGCAAAACTAATTAGTACTTTTCTTTGGCTTGCTGTACTGTACACCCGGCATGTGTGCTACAGCGAACTAAGGGGCACCTGAATGCATTTGCTGCGTACCTCACGACTAGTTCACCTCCAATTTCGTGGCACAATAGACTGTAGCCCAATTAGTGATTCAATACTCCTGCATTCCAATCCTGCCGTTGTGTAGGGGTGCTAGCACGCGCTGGCAGTCCCCTATGCATGAAGAGGCACTAGTGTCAAGACGCTACCACTAGTGCCAGCCATCAAGCTGCGCTTTAAATATGAATAACGTCACAGGGATTATGAAGCACTGGCTGAAACGCAAAGGCCAAATACTTTTCCTTCTCACAAGGACACGTCGAGTCATGCTTTTAACAGTGCACGGGTGGAACGGGTGAGCAGCCCGACTGTACTTGACGTGTTTGCCAAACATCGAGCTATCAACATTGTAGTTGTAGTCTCCTAAATCCTGTTTTTATCACACTGGCAACGTTTTGCTATGCCCGAAGCCCTAGCTGTGATAATCTCTCAGCCAAGCATGTTCTACTTTTCTCCAGATAGTTGTGCATATCAACTGAGCGCGTACTGCCCATTTGCTTTCCATGTACATTGCAAAGGAAGTTAGACAAATACTGTAGGACAGCAAACATGTTTTGTTGCTTTTCATATAAGAAGCAAAGAATCGACCGAATCCAAAAGTTAACGGGAAACATGAAGGGGGCAAAAACATGGGTAGGGTAACCGCATCAAGTTGCGAAGTAATCTAGCCTTCTTTGCTGTATGAGCAGAGCCAAACAGGTATCGCTTGTAGTTGCGCTGAACTGCGCATATTCAGATATTCATAGCATATAGCAGGAAAATGTTTCGAAGGTGGTGTACCAATATCAGGGTAGATTCTCTAGTCTGCGAGTACACGTGCGACGGAGCGAGCAAACTTGCAAACTCTGCATTATATCAAGCGCGCACTCCTTTAGACAAAGCTGTATATCAGCTAAAGCGGATTGTACCAGTTCTTAGAAGCTTTCCTGAGGTCATCTCTACAAATGCGCATTTCAGTACTGCATAAACGTATTATGTAGCTAGTTTGTAGGTTTCGAACACGATGCTGTTGTACGCTGAGTCTCCCCTCGTACAGCACACAAAACATTCTGTTTACTGACTACGCTTCACGGAACATCAACAATGTGTGTAGCGACTTTCTCATGCGTAGGAGCATTTGAACCGCCTCTTGCCGGGTGAGTCTCATGGGTCCCTGTAAGCGGGCAGTTCCTTTTTTTCCTAAATAATGAAAAAATTGCCAAAAGGGGAGCTACTAAATTTGTGCATTCATCACGTTTTGCTCAGCCCAATAGCGGTTTCAATTATTTTTCTTAGCAGTATCTCCACATAGGCATCGAACTAGCAGCACTCTAAATGGACGGTCTATTTTCCACAAACTATTCGGCGTACATCTGCCATGCCCTTAGGACAATGATACCCACAGACTGATTGTTTTGTTAATAGACCCTATAATCAGGCGCAACCTTTCACAACTGACAGCTGAGCCTGCCACCGTCACACTCGTGGAATGCCAGGGGATGGAGACACGGAAGTTTCATTGAATCCCGCTGACTCTGTGAGCCAGGGTACTGCTTGAAAACTCATGAATTTTTGTGAAACATGTAATTGCTACATATTTTTAGCCTTTCCCTGCAGAGCATTTGGTACACAAAACAGTCCTTTTTTCTTTTGGCAAAGTGTCGGATAGCATCAATTTCTACCGAAAGCGTATTGGTTTTCATCCTAATTAATATCAAGAGGCCGGACTGCGCAGCGGAAAATTGTTTGAAGCTTAAATCGTGACATCAACCTCTTAGGTCTTCCATCACGCCGCTAATATATCAATTTCTCATGTTTTTCAAGTACTAAGATAACGCTGTGCCGGACCTGGGCCGCCTTCTGTGTAGCAAGAAAATTTGCGAAAGACCAGGGTAGTGCAGATGTGTGCATGCACTGTTGATGGGAACTAATGGCACGCACATAACACAAAGACAAATCGCGACCGTACTGGTCTTCCAGATTAGCCTGGCGAATAACAGGGAGGGTGATGAAAAAAAGAAAGCATCGCTGTGCGAAAGCACAACCTTATCAAACGCCTGAAATCCAACCCAGTGGGCAGCTTTCGGTTGCAAGTGGCCCGTACATAACCAGTAGAAGGTAGTGTTGATTACCTTCGCGACACAGGGGCTGAGAAATTATATAAGAATCATTTTTGCTCTTTTATTCATCAAGGAATACCATATTTTGCGATGAATGGAACTAAAAGCTCTTGATTTTATATCATGTGGCGGCAAATGCAGGCAGTGCAGCGTTGTCGCACGTAGTTCATGGGCTTGTTGTACGTTCTTTATGTGGGTGAACACATTGGTTAGTGCGTGTTCCATGATTTGAAAACATTAGCATGCACGCATCAAAACGTTATTACGGATGAGATTGTAGACTGAAACCACATACATATCAGCTTCGTAGGAAACAATACGAATCCCATTGGGTTGCATCACATGTTGTATATAGCACCTTGCTAGATGTAATCATATGGTATACACGGCGCAGTACTTAAGCGGACGAGCTCATATGCTGCCTCAGTATAACAATTCATAATTCCGTCATAGCCATGATCTTGCATGAAAAGGCATTCTTAATCTTGCAATGCCCCCCAGCAATTGTGATGTATCAAAATAATCTGCAGGGTGCGTATTAGTCATGTTTTGTCTATAATGAAGATGGTAGTACATCCACAAATTTGGGACATAATTCATACAAGAATGCGAGGATGTTTCATACTGTATGCGTAAACATTTATTCAGAAAATTTTCCAAGCCTCGGCTTCATGCGTGGCATCTTGGGAAATATGCATGAAGAACAATTCACGCACCTACATATGATTAGATAGGCTTACTTTCTGCACAAATAATCACACAAAACAGCCGAAATCAAAGTGCGTTTCATCCCTCACATCAACATAACTAGCGGCTTCGCGATCTCATATACGTTTAGTGTCTATTTGAACAGCTCGTCGTTCGCTTTTCTGCCTACCACTGCTGACACAATCAGCACACGTACGCAAAAGGATGGAAGAAGAAACGTAGTGCGTTGTGTTACGTTGTGTGCTCGCGTCATAGCGGTTGCTCCCTCTACTGTTGAAGATGCTGCATTCATGATTGCGAGTGCAAATGCACACGTGCAAGTATGGTTGCACGCAGCAAGAGGCACTAAAATAGGCAAGAGCGTCAGGTGACGTTGCCATACTCTATGCCAACAGACAATGCCATGCGGCCCAGAAGCTGCACGCCAAACATAAAGCCTGCTAAAGAGCGACGCAGGAAGCTCAACTTCCACTAAACTGCAGTGCAAGCATATGCGACGCGAAATATGTAACTGTGTGCATATCTTTCGCAATTACGCCGTGTTTTAAAGCACACAATGAAACGGTCTCATTGTTTATAGCGGGAAAGGTCAAACTTACGGAGGCTTTGCCGCCCATTACGCGCGATAGAGCTCTCCAGTTGTTTCCAATGCTATCATTTTCGAAGTTGCACTTATAGGTTCTTCAACGATGACTACAATGTCTGATGACGCACCAGCTGCAGGAGGTTTACAGTCATATCAAGGAGATATCAGTGGATTCCGAACCTTTTTGTAATATGTTGGAAAATCAGAAAGTATGGAAAGGAATGCACCTCATTTAAAGAGCTGCAAGAGTCGCGCTATCATCTGGCTGGTTCGCAGAAAGCACAACATTCCCCTACGTGCGCAAGTCAAATGTCTTTGTTCCTTCATTTGATTCTTGGGACCTGTTCAATTTCCTCATGAAAAATGAGAATTTCGGCTACAACTTTTGTATGTAAAGCACAGCAATGAACTACTGCGTTAGAAACGTTTCTAGAATGAGCGTTACTTTCTCGATCGAAACGCGCTTCGTTCTGTTGAGGCGCACCAGCTGAAATCGATGCAGAAAAAAACTGCGCAAAAATGGACATTTTCCTTAATAAAAATCACGGGATTTTGTCATGGCTACGGCCTTGCGTGGACGTCGGCATTCGCAACAGTATTTGCCTAATCCAAACCGTAAACGAAGGCTCGGCCCATAGCAACAGTGGACTCAAAAGACCAAAGGAATCTCACATCAGGTTTCACAGAGTTGTGTAACTGTGCCGAATCTTTTCGCTTTGTTCCTCGCGTAGCGCACGGTAAGTGCAAGCATTCGATAATACTGCACTTGGGAGCGCTCACATGCATCGCAAGGCAGGATAGTTACAATGCTTCAACCTTGGGAGTTCAAAAGATGACCTGCGTTGTTTAGCACTGTTTACGGATTATAACTAGACTAGTACACCCTAGCTGCAGTTCCAAGCCCATTAAAGACCAGCTTGACGCGCGTGCCCTTGTGCATTAAGGACGCCAAAACTGCCTGAACCATGGTACGTATAAAACGAACACAGTCCGAAGCAAACCAGTGCACATCATTTATGGGCCGGCGTGCATCTGCATAGATCAAAGACACTGGCGTACGCGCTGCAAGTGTTACTGCCTCGCAAGCCACCACAGCTCCGAAACCTTTTGTTTGCAGCAGCTCAGAACGTTTGTTTACACACTTTTCGGATAGTTTCTCTTTCTTCGAGTTTCCCCCGTTGCCAAAGAATTTTGCGTGATCGCGGTTTGATGATGCATATGCAGCGGGAATGTGCTCTTACTTCCATGTTTGGACCTTGTGCAGCAGCGAAATTTATAGCAGCAGGTATGCCTCAAGCTTCAGATCTACTTTATCTCCACAGCATTAAGAAATGGCGGCCGAAGGCGCCTGAGAAGGACAATAGCCAGGTGTTGGCTTAGATTAGGTTATTCACAGTGCCCATTTTTGCAAAGAAAAAGCAATAGCCGATTTTTTCTGCATGATCAATCCATGATGTTCACTTAAAAATGAAGTGAGATAAATGCCAATGCAGTAGGAATACAATGGAACAACATTACTGGAAACATGAAGACTTGTAGCGTGGACCACGTGTGTGTGTTCGCGCATATTACAAGCGTGCAATGGCATTTCAGCTGCAAATTCAGAGGGTTGATGGTCATGCAATGCATCGTGTATAATGTGTGCCAACTCTACGGTTGGTGTACGCACTAGCTTTGTGTGATGCTAACAAACGCTGCCAACTGCAGTTGCCACTTGCCACGCGAAGCCTCCTCATGTTCGAGTTAGACATTTCCTCTCATATTTTCTACAAATTTTCACTCCACGCGTCGTAGGCATGTTAACGCTAGACCAAGAACCTTTGATTTTCTGAAGAATACATAGCACTGCTTGATCCTCTGGATGCCATTTCCAAATATGTCCAGACATCCACCATTATGTGCGCACAAAAACTGAAATTTGCTATCTAAAGGCACTCCTTTTAAGGAAAATACCTAAATGAAAATCGCTTCCAGTGCAGGGTAGCACAGGCTTCCAACAACACGGACAATCGGTTGCAACTACACGCAATCTGCAAGGGAGTTCCAACAGGCTGGACTTGCATTAACCCAGGGCAAATAGCAAACTATCTTGTGCTCGATTCCAGATTGTGGCTCATGCGCCTGCACCTTTTCTAGCACTGCGATTTGCATGGAATAACGCAGGAATTCTGCCTGTGTTCCCTAGCTGTGATCGTGTTGCCTATGGGCATTTCAATGCATTGCATCTTTACGTTGCTTTCAGGTGCTGCGCTGGGTATCTTTAATGCGCTTGCAATTTTTGCACGTAAAAAGCGCACTGCCTACAAGAGCCGCAATATTTCAACTGTGCAGAACTGCTTTTGTATACTAGTTCGGCATTATCTTTTTACAGGAAAGTACGATTCCTGTTAACGTGACAAAAAGCCGGACATTCGACTTATATGTATGTCAAGACCCTTCTGGATTTGGCGAAATTCCTTCTACTTCATCGCACAGTATCAAAACATGCAAAGAAGTATGATCAATCCAGCAGGCAAGCCTTCAGTACTATTTTGAAATCTCAAGATCAACTTTGCAATGATGTGATTCCGCATGCAACTGCAGCCGCGTAGGCGGATGTGTAGTGCACCACGCTCTGTCCTTGTTTTGAACGAAAAAAACTTTCCATCCATAAATATCTGAAGAAGTTGAAAACGGCGTTTTGGAGACTCCCGATTTAGTGGCAAGCACTGCCACGAAGTTGCTTTGAAAAGATGACGCACATCCTGCTAGCAATTGCGTTATGCTTTGTGTGTAAGCAAGTAAAGAAGTGTCCTTTAGAAGAGCATGATACCTGACACACAAATATGCAAGGCAAAAAAAAGGGAACAGGCATACACTCTGGCGAAGTACTTCATCATCGGCTTCCATGCACGATAGATGTAAAACCGGCATTTATGCTACCAACCACTCTTACTGAAAAATATTTACAGCACTAATGGTCACCTGCGCCTCTAGGCCATCTGTGATTTGTGAAGCACTGTATAGCATTAACGGAGCCAAATGCCAACTTTAGTTTACTCGGAGTGAAGGGAAGTTACCTGCGTTTCCTGTATCGTTGTCCGCATGTGAGGAACAACTCCGTAGTGCTGTAGGAAGGCACTCCCAAGCAGTAATGGACCGCACATCTAGAGCAGCCAACATTAGCGTACGCGCTATTATGTTGTCATGAGCTCAAAAGCAAAATGCGGAATTCGAGAAACGACTTAAAAGCTTGTACAGTACATATACCTTGCAAATGCCGTCAACCAGGAGGGTTGGCAGTGAAGAACCAACCGCGACTGCACCATCGAGATGTAAGCATATTTAGCTGTACGTTTCTTATCAACGAAGAGCTGGTGGGGCCCGTCTGCGCAGGTTGCAACGCACAGTCACTGTACCGCCTCCACAATCCCATTGGCGCACACTGGGAGCTTCAGGATGTTAGAGCAAAGAATCCCACAACTCAACGCACTAGCTGCAATTGGAAACGTTACTTGAAAGCAAAGGCCAAACGGACTCTAGGATCATGCAGTCGCGCTAGGACTTTGTTCTAATATCCGTTTGCAAAGTAAAAGCAGGAAAAATGGAATATCCTTGTTTGCGAGAGTACCATTCAAGACGCTGTTAAAAAACATTCCTTTTCCACGTGGTTTTAGTCGTATTGCTAGTACACAGTAAGCATATGACGACATAAATAGCCACATAAATATTTTTGGCTTCCACGTTGAATTTAATTGCATAGATTAACCACGTTACGGTTAGAGTACGTAAGCAAGCAGTTAGGAGCTGCGTCCAGTATTTAAAACTAACAAAAAGTGTCCAACATTTATCTCGAGCTATGCATGCTGCGACTCCACTCTTGTGCATCGCACCAATGAAACCATGCATCTTAGTCACTCGAGCTGCAACTGCTGGAACCCACAGTCTCCTGTATTAACAGAAGTGCACTGCTGGCGCTCTGTCACGGCCTGAAAACTAGTACCTACCGCTCGCATAAAAACAGCACCCCTTCCATGCTCTATCGTATGAATGTGCTGTTCGCGACTGCAGAAGCAGCGGGCCCTTCACCGCTACATTGG
>NW_013654427.1:0-24792 GCF_000499385.1 Eimeria necatrix
GTCTCTAGCCGAGGAAACGGAGTAACAAATAGTGCAGGCAGACTAAGCTTCGCCAGAGCAGAACACTTTTTATAGTTACGCTGAGTTCAATTAGTGCCGTTGTAGGCTGTGGAACAACATTTTGGTCAAAGAAACACGCAAAGGCGCGTGTCTTAAAACAGCACTATACGCAAATACTAATAAACACGCCAATGTGAAAGCTGATACGCGTTGGCAAACCTGAAGTCAATGAGATTGCTGCTTCTGTGCTTACCGTGCTTACCACGTATATTTTCTGGACACCGCAGTAATGAGATTGTCCTGGCATACCTGGCTTCCGTTATGAAGCTTAAGAAAGCGCAAGGACGTGCGTTGCCACTTTAATGCTTTCTTGCTCCCAAACAACGCTTAGAAATATGCATCCGTATTCAATTAAACAAGTCGTAACAGGATGGATGTTTCTGTAGCCTGACAATGTCGCATAATCCTAAAACGCCTGGCGAGTGTACGCCTAAACGGAAACAACACAGAATGTCTGGATATTTGCTAGATTGCATCGACACAGCAAAAGCCCCACCTTTTTCAAGCTTTTCACGATGCAGCTCACATTACCGGTGTGAATCCATAAACGTACGCCCTGCGTTACGGCAAAATCCAGCAACTCAATCAATCGGATTGCTTATGTGTCAGAGCCCTGTTCTCAGCAAGAGCTCTTAGCCAAACGTATCCGCGTCGCGAATTTCTGAAACACCAAAGTTCCTTTGCTTACGAGCTGCAGCAAAGTAGTCACCACGGTAGATAACGTAAAGTACCTCCGGATTGCATGATAAGACAATTCAGCAGTGGAACAATAACGACGCAGAAGCCTGAATCCTTTTGAGCAAGCAGAAGTGCACTGCCACGCCACACCATGGCATCGTTTACAGCTGAAAGCCAGTCTAAAGGCTGGTTTGTCCGAAAATTGTGTTTTGGCTTTGCACCTCGGGATGGTACCAACGATAATGAATGGTAGAAAAAACCCTACATACGTACAAGCTGAACCACAAACCAGTTCGCGAACGAAAAGAGCCCATCATTGTGCTGTTTGCAGCAAGTTGGGTCGTTTTTGTCCATAGTAATTGTGTGGTGGCGCAGCTTATTTGGCGAAAAGGGAGACGATATCAAGGATCACTTTGGCTGCGAATGAGACTGCAAAGATGCGCTTGTGACGTTTTGAGCAGCCACGCATTTAAACCTATCAAAGTAGGCGCACCGCCAAAATGTTCAGCTCACTTTGAAGTACTAGTCAGACAGAAATGTCGTAATTTTCCTGAGCAGCCCTGGATAATCATGCTGGTTCTAACGAGTCCTTTTAATCCCTCACACGTTCACAACATAACAAGCACGACCACTGTCTTTGTTTCACCTGAAGGTGAATTACGCTTTTCTGCTTCTCCGATTTGTCTGATTTGTTCGGAACCACGCTTGTAAGCTGATTAGCCTGCAAAGTTCTGCAAGCTCAAGTCGAGAGAGTTCCGCTCATTGGAGATAAATATATGGACGTGATACTCATAAGTCCTCGCCATACGTGCCCGCAGCAGTGGCATACGTCTCGTTTTTCTAGCATCGCGCATTTACCAGAAAGACAACTTTGGCCTTCAGCGCAGGAGCTCACCGAATTGTCGCGCGGCAATGCATAGCATGAGACGGGTACACAACAAATGAAGCTTGAGCTTTGCTTCTTGGAACAGCCCATTTTTGACCTGGCTGACACGTCTGTGGCCCTGTGCTCCGACTATGATACAGTAGGAGAAGCAGAACATTTTCCGGAGCTCATATTTTTGAGTCCATCAATTCTCCAAATATTTGCATCGCAGCTCCCAACGCACGAGCTAAATTGTTTACACAGGTGCGCATAATCTGATCAGCCGCCTTATCTGCCCATTCATAATGATTCTGCTATCGTTAGCCGCAGCATGCCCTTTGAAGGCATCTATTGCCATCTACGCAGCTAGAAAACAACGTGTTACATGTTGCTGTATCAACCACGCTGAAACCCCGAATCTTCGCGTCACAGTTCGGTATGTGTGGAGCGAATTTCCCAAGCCGGAGCAATGCATATATGCCTTTTACAAGGTCATATATACTCGTCACGCTAACGAGAAGGCCAGCATGGCTTTGCAGAATCTCTACTAATTCCAAGAAAGCTACAACTATACGTCCTTTTCCGGCCACTAGCTCCAAAGCCATGACAAAACTTGTACTGTTATTTCACACGCACGAGCTGAGATTGCCACAAAACTGCTTTTACTGTATTTTTTTGCCTCGTCAAAAATCCTCAATCCAGGCTTTCTAATATTCGTGTTCGCATTTTAAAGAAAGTGGGCTCTCTGCGGGGCGTCATCAGGAGCCTATCTGTTTCTCATGTATCTTTATGCAGTGGCCAACGTATCCTAGTGCTGTCAAGGAGGACCTGACGCAGCTCCACCTACCTGAGTCAGTCACGCACTTGACCAACCGCGACCTCATCATGCCTCCTCAGAAATTCCTTCAGCAGATTTTCAATGAAGAATACGCAGAAAATTTTTGTTGAAAGTATACTGAGCTCTTTAATGGTGCAATGGTACACGAAACTCACTACCTGGGGCAATCACGTCTGAGAAAACTTCTCGCTCTCCCATTTCAAACAATCATGGCATGTTGTCAACATATGGACCACGCATTCCTTCTGTCTGCAGTACCAAAAGGCAGGAATACTGGTTTTCGTATGCACGCTATTACAAGACCGCTAGCTTTCATGGACAATTCTAATGCAGCAATGAACGCACGATCTAGGGCATTTGCGAAGTAGAGACGACCAGGTGTTCCACCCTATCCTGCCAAGCAGAGGCAGCTTGCCATCATACTCATAAGCACTTGTGTTACTTGATGTACTGCCATACTTTGGGGAACAAGAGAGAAGTGTACCCCGACAATGATATTCACGAGAGAAGTGCTCATCCAAATATCTGGGCAACCGCTTGGAACTTACGATCTACAGTGGTTATTTGAAAAAAAAAGCACATCTGTTGCTAAATGTCCCCATGTCAGCCATTAGGGAAAACAAAGTACTAGCTCGACGAAAATTTTGAGGCGGCGTTTGAAACATACGATCTAGTGTAGTCACCAAAGATATATTGTCTCTATCCTTCCTGCGTTTCAGGTCAGTAGCGAAAACCTCGGCAGCAGTCAAGATAACTCAAGAGCCTTTGTTACGGTTCCGGAAGTAAAATCTGAACGAATTGTGTCATTCGCCGTCACACGTTAAACAGCGCTAGCCTCATAGCTTTCTGATGAAAGCCAAAACATACGATCTATGGTAGTCACGAAAGGAAAAAGGCTCTCACCCTGCCCTCCAGATCGGGTACGTGTGCCTTAGCAGTAGTCAACGTTCCTCTCGAGAGCCTTTATAAGGGCCATAAAAAGCAAAAGCGCGTTTTACGACTCGACACGCACAGCCTGAGATAATTACGCTGCACCCTTTCAAGTGAGGGATGGGCGCTTACTCAGCAGGAATAGAAAAAAGCTCACCACGATATTTGCAGCGGCCATTATCGACGGGAAATGTGTCTCTGAAGGTCACGGTCATAAATTCTTTAGCTTGCCAGCAGCTTTCTGCAATACTTGAAACGCACGCCCTGATGTAGTCAAGCAAGAGGAAAAAAAACAACTTAGTTCCTTCGGGCAAATAATTTTACAAACCTAAGTAGGAAATGCCGTGATATCAAGGGGAAAATGCAGTGCAAACAGATGTGCGAAAGCCCTTTTTCAAAGAGAGTGAGGCCAGCTTGCAAAACCCTAATCACATTGCACACCTTGCATGGAACTCCAAGCTAGGATCCGATTGTTGGTGGTGTGTAAGATTTGGCAATTGAAGTCGCATGCTGCTGCTGTGGATCGTTGCCATACTTGAGGATCGCTGAGTTTGCCTTCGGCCTTCAATTAGGAAATCAAATTTCACAGTGGTATTTACGAAATATTCTCACCTTAATAGAAGGCATTGTCGGCATTAGCACAGACGCTTACAATTATTTCTCGTTGAAGAAGCGCACGCCGGCATACACGTTCACGCACTGCCACTCCCACTTCAGTTTTTTTAAATGCGCACGGAACAACCTGAAATTAAAAGGCCATGACATAGGGTTTTATTTTATTAGCCCTCGCGAATACAGTACAAAACATCATAAGGCAGCTCTCAAAATAAACGTGCAAATAGGACGTTTTGCGTATAGCTTCTGTCATCCCACAACTCCAACTGTGTTCCTCGCAACACGCATATATCCCAAGCAGCAAAAATATTTTAAAGCATCACGCCGATGCCAAAGTAAATTTCCACCACCGTTCGCACATGAATGGGAAGGACCAAAATCTTCAGACGCTGAACTTGGCCAGATTAGGCGCATCACCATGTGATAGTCGCCAACAACAAACTGATGAAGCAGCATTGTAAATATAATGAGTCTTTTAACAAACACAAACATCACGCGTATCTAACCTGCTGGAGCATACCGTGGTCTGAGGCTGGCTGTGCTCCACCTGCGCAGAGACATCTCAAGCCATATCCTAACAAGGCTTTCCTCCAGACATCATTGAATCTCAGGGTGGTTTTCTGCAGAAGCTGTAGTATCAGTCGAAGTGCGTGCAGTTGTATCTTACAGTCTGAACGATGGAGACTGGGAATTTTTTCAACGACCCAGTTCCATGTCACAAATATGCCAGATATCGTATGCTTGGTCCCCTATAGGCAAATGCTCGAACGTCGAGTATCCAATGAAATAGTGTGCCAGTCGCACCGAAAGTAGTATGATTGATAGCTCCATATTTGCAGTGGATTCCTGCTGAAGAACAGGCACTGAAGATGTGACTGAAGTAAAAATGCACCTTTGAAATCAATAGGGGTCAGTTTAAGTACTGCAACTGCTGATAAAAGAGGAGTGCAGACAACCAACGTTTGCTTGAATATTGACATTATTTGTCACGTTTGTACATGCGCATAGATTGCGCATGCCCATGCCGGTTAACGTGCGCCGAAAATGAACTTGCAGACGGAAATCTGTGGCTGTTCATCCCCGTAATTTGCACGCTTTCGTCCCAATTACGACAGCCTTGCATGCAGTAGTAGACAAAGTCGCCACCTCATAAATTCGAGCACAGCAAAAGGTGGCATTGCATGCCGTAGCTCAACAGACTTTCTGCAATAGCCAAAAATATAAAATGTAGGAGTCTGCCCAATGCGTAAACTTCATATCCAAGGTCTCGCACTAGAAATTAACGGGTGCAATGGGCTTCGCGATGCAGCAGATCCCTGCTGTGCAGCTTTCGCCTATTTCCCTTCAGAACAAAACGCTTGACAACTAACACTCAAAGGTCGCGACGCCGTGAAGCTCTTGCTCATTTTTGCGAATACGGGAAACTTCAGCATCTTGTAAGTTTGGTGCAAAATGATGACTATCACTCGCAACGACCTATAGAAACGAACCAGATAGCGTGCTCAGCACAACATACTCGCTGTGAGTCTCAGCAGGCTCATGATCTACAGAGATGTGCCGAACCCTTAATTCGAAGCAAATCAGCACACAAGCTTATAAAAAAAAGCATAAACCGAAACTTTCCTGAGCAGAGGATTAAAGATGTGGCAAAAGACCACGGCCAACACCAAGGTTGGAAGCCTTAAAGCGAATACTCGAAAAGGCTTGGAAAGTCAGCATTTTTCGGGATGATACAGGAGCAGAGGAACAGAATTGCCTGGAAAAGTGACATGCAGCTGTTACATCAAACAAGAAAAAGCAACCAATCATCAGCATCAAAAACCCACTTTCGCTGCGCAGTAACTGAGTATCGCCAGCAAGCAGTGCCAAAGTTGAAACTATTCATTTGCCCGCCCTGGCAACTCAAGCGTTGTTACGACACATCGCAGCTTCGAAAAGCCAGTAACATAGTATGCTTAGATCCACACACTCGCTGTGAGCATAAAGATGATTGCTTCGGAGTGTCCAAGTAGGACGGCAAGTGCTCGAGCTCCACAGTAAAATTCTAGTCGAGCAAAAAATGGAGAGTAAGTAATTATCACGAGCTCACAGAAAACACGGAAGTTGTGCAGGCAATCGACGGGTAAAAGCCACAACACGTCTTATGTTTAACTGTCCTTTCCAAGAGCATACCCGGCAATATTTCCTAACGAGCAACTTGCTTTGAGGTGACAAACTTACTACAGGTGTTCTTCAAATGTTCCATCGTAAGTTGGCGTTGCGCCATTATCTACAGCAAAGTGCAAAGCATTTGTGTTTCGCAATGCAAAGCTGCAAAGCATCAGCAAAGGAGATTTACCATAAAGCAAGATCTTTTTTGGATAGTGCCTCCGCTTATATATGTTTTTCATTATTAGGGAAACTTTCATTGCCATTCCCGCGGACATTTTTAAAAATTTTCAATCAGCAAATTCAGTGCACACACGTAAATTGTTTAATCGATCGACTTCATCAAAAGACTCACCACGACATTTGTTCCCGTTGCGCGCCGCCAAAATCATTCATACTCAGCGCAACATCTTTTGAAAAAACCTCTGCACAGGTTTTGTGGCTTAAATTTGCCACCAGAGTGCACTAAGATGAGGAGAATGCTACGTACATTGAATAGAAGTGCAGCTATTTGTATTTATAGAATAATACCGAGAAGGGACGCAACAAGAGTCAACAAACCCTTGCCGCTTATTGCATAGGATCATGCAGCTCAAACACGCCTTGTGTTTCTCCTATATCTCAGGCATCGATGCAACTGGAGCCGTTTGCTTTTAGGCTTCACGTCTAATGCAGCCACTCACGTTGCATTTACGTCCCTGTGGAAACACTACAAAGATTCCACAAACTATTGAAATTGAATATGTCTGCACCCTTAGGTGATGAAGTCTCTGTATAGTGACGAGCAGAAACGATATTCTGTGGCCAAAAATCAAATTCATCACCTTTCCACCACCAACAAGCATTATTGCGGTCTTTTGGTCTGCAAAACGAAAGCAATTCGCACTGTCACAACGAGCAACTGTTGCACTTTGAAAAACTGGCAAATACTGGAAGCACAATTAGGAGATAGCACAGCAGCTATCAACCACCCAGTTCCTTGTTGTGTAGCACTCTGATTCATGCCAACTGCAGCCTCCTACACTTTCTCGAGAAACTGAATTTCACTCCGGCAGATTCTTTCGAGAATATGCATCTATTCCTTACGCAATTAGGCGATCGTGCCACTAGAAAACATGACTGTGCAGCTATGAGAAGAAATGATGCAGTAGCGCGCAACAATCCGCCGGCATAGAAGCCTCAAAGAAAAACAACTATTGAGCCATTTATGTTCAGTAGTAAACATACCTTGGTAGTGGAGTATATACGGGCATACGTCATGGCAACAGGCGTAGGCAGGCAGTATTTTTTGACGCTAGCGAAGCACAGGTGCACCTATAATATAATGAAAATGTACTGAACTCGCCTAACCATCCTCATGCTTTCACTGTAAGTTTTCGTCTGTTGCGCTTGAAGCATTATTGCGGTATTTTGGTCTGCAAAACGAAAGCAATTCGCACTGTCACAACAAGCAACTGTAGCACTTCGAAAATATCGCCAAACACTGGGAGCACAATTAGACGATAGAACAGCAGATATCAGCCTTCCAACTGCATTAGCGAGCCACGCTGTTACGTTGTAGTGGTGCACCACCGCGAATGCCGGGAAACACAACCGGCGTTCAGTCGTCCTCTCAGGAATTTATGCGTTTTCTTCATCTTTTAGCTCCTGCAATGTCAAGCCTAAAGCAGCTTTGTAGAAATTCTTGTTTGGCATGATACGTTATGGAGCTGGTGCGAGCTGATATCGAGAGAAACCAGCATCTGATTGTTCACGAACTTTCTGAAAATTCCGCGTTCCGATGTGCGAGAAAAGCAGGCACTGGATCAAGCCATTGTAGATGCGATTAGGGGTGCAACGCACGTCATTTGCAGTCAGTGCACACGGTAGCGCGAAGCTTCAAAGGCTGGTAGACTGCTTGCAAAACATGGCAGATCACACGTAGCTGCACGCTGTCGACGTAAGAGCAGCAAAAGCACTCACTTGAACGTTGACCAGCAGGGGACCAACACAACCAACACACACATATCTCGGCGGCCCGCTCTTTTGTCTGCGAAAGCATACTACGGCCGGACAAAGCAACGCTTCGTGGACACACTGATTGCACAACATTTTTCTGAAAGTAGCTCAATTCCGTGGGAGAAAAATGTAGCCGCTTTCTCTGTCGTCCGTTTGCATGATCCTGCAGCAAGGATCCCTCAATGCTAGCTCTCCACTTTTGCGTGTCTTTCAATTTCCTGAATTTTTGCTAAGGCCTTCGAACAATTGCGTAGAATTATTAGCCAAAATATTTCAGGCTCAAATGATGCACTGTCAGCAAACCAACACTATCAAAAAGTCAGGCGCTCCGCTCAATCATGAACCTTCACTCATCCTGGATTGTCGTTCATAGCCTAAATATGCAAATGCTAAACGAAGCTCACCAAATCGACGGCACATGCTAGGCTTGTCATAAAATAAAAATGACACAATCGCTATCTTGCGCGTGGCATCTCTCTAACCTCATTGCCACCAACCGTCAGCAAAGCTGCTGTTCACCTGACACGAGTTCTGCATTTCCAGAACACGCCACAGCTATCGGCGTGTATTACCATTCTGCAATTCGCACCCAGCATATCCACCGTTCACTTGCAGCACTTTCCGCATGCAACGTACCTGCTGTGCCCATTGCATGCGTGCAAAGGATCAACAACCACACATTATGCACGCTGTAAAAAACGTGACTTCTACACAGCTCTACAGACGCTCGCGGAAATGGGAGTTGTAAATTCTGCAAGAACCCAGACAACGAAAACGTGTTGCTGAGTACCGTGATGCATCATTAAATTTTCATAACGTTTTCTACATTCAGAAGGGACGCTTTGATGTGTCACGCGGGCTCGGTGAATTCTCGCTATCTGGCTTTCCATGTCACTGCCAAGCGGCATCAAAGGGTGTCAGCCTAATCATGAAGCACGTCTAACCAGACTCAGCATCACGCATTCAACGCGCAGGCGTCAACGGTGCATCGGGAAAAGTGTTGCGACGATGAGGTGCAGTCACCCGATAGGGACATAGTCTGGTCGACCAACCACGTCACCCTAACAGAACCCTTCACCGCAATGTTGGTAACTCCTCGCCATGCAAGGATTGACCAAATTTGTGTTGCGGCCGCCATGCAAGGATTGACCAAATTTGTGTTGCGGCCTCTTGGACAATCTTGCCCTAAATTGGCAACAACGCTTGCGGTGCACGCATAAACCCATTTGTCTCGCTTGCGTTCATTCTAGAGGCTTGTACAGCTCCCTCACAACTCTCTGACAATCTATGGCATGCTTCACGTCTATAAGTTCGCCAGACAGGCAAAGTCACACTATCAGACTTTCTGCCTCAGCATGTGCCTTCACTTTGCCCTTCAGTGCCTGCATCCCGGCAAAAGGGGGCATAGTCCATGGCCCATGCTCGAATCAAAGGGTCTCATGTGGGGCGGCTCCAATGCTTCTGCACTCGCATTACAAAAAAACGATCGTTCTCTTGCGGAAGCCACTCGGATGATGCCTTTGTTTCCAAGTGTGAAAATTTCTCTACCCACTTTGGCGAAAACCCGAGCAAGCCACAGCCATGAAATGGCAGGCAACAACGCTACCACTGTTGGCACCTGTGTCATGCACAAGCCCTCAGCAGCCCGCTTAACAACGTACTGCCTGTTTCCAAATATACACACGACGCAACTACGGCCACGCCTGACTAGAATAGCGTTTCGTACCACGCTGCGCATGACTGACTCTTCCACAACGAATACGCAAGATCTAGAATCTGCACAAGAATTTGCTACCAATAAAAAGAGTACTACGTGTTGATGGCTTCCAAAATATGATTTCGCCCCCTACGATACAAGGTAGTTACTGTTGCACAGCACTGCAAGTACTGGTGCAAACTGCAATGGCTGATTCTCCACATAAGGCACTCTATCGATTAAATGCAACTAATAACCGATGTTGTTTGTCGTTGAACATCATTAATTTTCTCCAGGAAGGAAGGACTTGCCCTTGTAGATGCTCGGCATTTAGCGGCGCCATGTCACTCCCAAGGATTTGCAAAGGCCCAATGAATAGTTCCAAAATGTGCTAAACCAAATACAGCAGTATGCAATCAAGTTAATGCATTTAACTACAGACCCCAAAAGCCCGACTGTGAATCGACATTTCCAACACGCAGCCGTCCCGTTGCTGGAGCCGTCTATCGCCACACTACGCTAGGGCAAAACACTGTAGCTTAAATCACCGTATGCAAGGTATGCGTATGCCTTGTGCAGTTCGCCTCGTTGCGCAACGAAATCAGCCTCGTGTTCCGGCAGCTTAGGCGACCTTGTCGCACAATCGCGTTGACGGTTGCCGCGGACTCTAATTTGTTGTAAGATGCCCCGTACAACTTCTAGACGGTCTAGTCCAGGCCCTACTTATGCAAACGCAAGAGACCGACAATCTCAGAGCCTCCAATCGTCCTTCGTAGCCCAAATTTAACGGTAAAAACTAAACCGCGCAAAATGCACGCGATATGCTCGGAGTGCTCACGATGTTTAGTCACGTTGTTGGCTCTTCAACTGGAGCGCACACAAACGCATAGTTGGACGCATAGTTGAACGCATAAACGGTTAATGAGAAAATCAGTTTGTTGCTTTAGCAAATTCCAAAATGGCTTTCAGCCATTGAAGCCCACGCATGGTAAGGCGCACAAACCTGTTTCAAGCAAATGAATCTGTTGCGTTAACAAATTCTTGAATGGCTTTCAGCGGCTGAAACTCAACAAAAATGCTTATTGTCTCCGATACCTATATCGGACGTAAGACTTTGTTTATGCACTCAAACTGCTTTCTTCCACATAACTCACCGCCTGTGCATGACGCAACAAACAAAACACCGACAAGCACACTTGACATACACGACGCCGTATCAACGATCATCTTAAATGTAGTACGAATAATAATACACCAAAAGATATCGACGACCAGTCCTAAATGCAGTAGAAATCATTATCCACCAAAAGACATCGATGACCAAAAGCAATAAACAAGGCTTGTGAAACGCTGTGAAGTATGCTCTTAAACAAGGGTTGTGAAACGCCATGAAGCATGCTCTTACAGCTTGGGGACTAAATGGCGTATCACGCCGCCATCAAAGATGCTTCATATGTGGCTGCGCCACGTAGCTCCGGCGCAGCTGCTATTGCCAGGTCCTTCGCGAAATACTCTTTAAGTACACAGCATCATGCGTTCAACCGGGGGACGGCAAAAGCATAACGGAAGAGCGGAAGAGGAGATAATAGAGTGCACCCATTTCTTTGGGGCATTTGCCTGACCGCCAAGCCACATCACGCTACACAACGCAGTGTTTTGCAGACATTTAAATGCAAGATAGGCATACCTCTCGTGCCAATGGGCGTTTATCTTCCTGTGGGCCAGAAGTGATTTTTTGCTTTGTTTGCTTGCACGGTTTGCTGTACATATGTATCGGTATTCGCCCTGCAATTCTGCAACCACCTTACTGTTGGGTACCTGCTAAGAGCTCTAGGCGCTTCTGAGCGGCCTTTCGACGACCTACATAAAATAACCCTCCGCAGGCCGACACTTCTCAAAGCGAGATGCTTCTCCTCAGGTTTTAACCGCATTTGTGCCTGAAAGCAGGTGTGCTAAATAGTGAGCCAAAGCATACAAAACATTAAGAGCATGACTGAAATGTTTAAGGCTCCGGTGGACGCTGTTTCACTCTGATATTAGGGCATCTCAACACACGTCACGAAACAAACACACGCGCTATTCGGCGGCTACCTGTAGTATGCTATCTGAGCCTCCGTATAAAGACCCTTAGCAACGCCACCAAACACGGATTTCTTTGCTGAATTAATGTAGCGCTCAACGCCAAACTCAAGTTAAGAAGGGCTGTCATCCTTAACACCCCCACTCTACACAGCCTCTCGTTCGTACATTCGCAGCAGGGTCTCAATTCTACGCACCCTCTGTTTTCCATATGATGCAACTTGCCTAAAGTCTGATCTGGTCGGCACTAGCAATCTACGGCGGATAACACATTTTTGCCTTCTAACCTTGGCAAGTGTGCTGTTCAACAACCAAGTAAAATCAACTACCGTCAAGTTCCAGGTAGTAAGGCTGGCGTCACCGGCACCCGATTCCCTCGGAACTTGTCATCCGTTCACTTGCAATCCATCCTCGCATACAACGCACCTTCTGCGTGCACAACGCTCATGCAATGCATTTACACCCATAGCCGGTCCAAAAGAACACAGGCCCCACGCTGCAGGTGAGTTATTGAAGCGCAGCTCTCGTAACAGCATTTGTAAGTTCTGCATCAAATATATTTCACAAACAAGCGAAGCTACCCTGCAGGCTTCGTCGAGACGTTATTCAATCTCTAGAAATTCTTCTGCAGTAAAGATTCAGTGATGTTTCAGGCGGCTTCTGTAGGTCCTCTGTATCTGGCTGCGCCCCGTCACTGTCACACAGCTGCAAAAGGCCAACAGACAAATCGTCAAACACGCCACACCAGACACAGCATGATGCTTTGAAAGTAACAACGGCAGGCGCGTAGCTGAAGAGCAGACTGAGGAAAAATGGCGTGCACTCATCCCATCGGCGCATTATTCTTGCGGGAAAACCACGGAAATCCGCTTCATGTAGTGTCTTGGAGACGAGCACATGCGAATTTAGCACAGCATTCGATCAATCAGGCGCCAACACCAACCTGCACTGCGTTACGTAGCTAACGTTGCGCGCCGCCCAATATCACGGCCTTCCTGCATGCATGTCTCGATGTTCGCCCACCATGAACGTGCAACCGTCTTTTTCTTGTAGTTTTGCCCTCCGTTACAAGCAACTACTCCACAAGTGTTACAGTCGGTTGCAGGATCTAGTTCTTTGCCCTCATCGGGCCCACACTGTCAAACAACCAAGCACTTTACCGTGAGCCCCCATTTGTCTTCTAAAGCAATGCGTTCAGGCACATGCCCGAGCTCACGAAATGGACGTCAAATGCTTGGAATGCTTCCCCGCGTAAAACCTACCCTCTGTCCACACGGCATGCAAACAAGTTGCCTGCATCTATTCCTGACCCATACGATCCCATTCACCGCGTTCCGGAATAGTGACAGCTACACAACACTGCAGATTTTTCTGCCAATCATAGTCATCAATGTTGCACGCAAGATTATTCGCCGGCCCAAAACACTGGAGACGAACTGCCAGTGGTCTTGAAATACTATCCGATCTGTATACGCCGACGTTACAAGCGTGTCTTTGACGGCGCACCGCTGGAAGAATGGTGTTGTTACTAGATATGGTGCTTCTGCAGTTTGCCTGCCCGCCATCGCAACTGAGGAGCAATGACACGACGCATATAGATTGTGGAAAATTGTGCAGGTATCTTGACGCGTCGTTGGGTTTTTCCTGTACGAAGAGTGGTAACACGTCATCAAGCAAACTATACACACGCCTCTTTTCCGATAGTACGTGTCAAAGCTCGATGTGAGCGCGTTTGATACAAATCAGCAAAGCACTTAGCGACTTCAACGTCGGAAAAATGCGACAGCCGTCAAACGCCACATATCAAGGCCACCGTCCTCGACAGCGCAACTCTGCACCTCCCCCACGTCTCTGCTATTTTGCGCGGCAAGGCACAGCGTTTAGTTCCAACTAATACTGAAACTTGTTGTGCTTGCTATCACACAACGTACTTGCTGCTCTCACCACATGCATGCGAATCACCTACAGCCGCTCCTCAACAAATTGGTTTCACGTTCCCCACTGCAGGCACGTGACTCCCACACTACCCTACTGACGCCACGCAAACTGCTGTCGTTCCTCCTGCGCGTACGATTACCCAGCGATCAAAGCAAACGAGTGCAAGCTGCGAGGTGCCGTATATGGCTTTCAATTTTCACAGTGCTTCCTACAGTGTCTCGCAGGATGCGGAGCACTCCAAACAAGAGAAGTACTTTGCGTTCAACGTAGTGGCGTCCATAAGACGGCTCTACGGTTAACCGAAGCTCACAGGACAACAGCGCACACCCACTGCATTGGCCCATTCCTCCTGCTGCGCACTACTCTTGTATCACGTATGCTTTGCGCACAAACAATTGCAGTATCTGCATAACGCAGGCCCAATCAGACGCTGCCTTCTATCAAGAACCAGAAATGAAATTTTTTTACCTTTTTGGCAGCCACCAGCTCACGGTCCACAACAACAACAACTTAGCGCGTAGGCCGCTTCCTCGGCATTCTTTTGCCCACAAAGGTGACGCTTGCCGTTCATCGCTGTAGCAGCCTCACTCTCATAAATATCCACTAAAAACTCTGCGCCCGCACAACCTTTCGATGGCCTATATCAGGCTTTTTGTCTGCAGACTCACAGGATCGATGCTCTGAGCAATAGTGTGCTGCAACATGAGCATCCACTCAGTCTTTAACATCATCATCACTAGACATATGCCAATACAAACACAATGCACGCGGCATGCTCAAATTTTCCGCGGCTTCGATGCAAGCCGTTTTGCGGTCACACTATGGAGTCGATACTCTTCGCACAAAACAAAAACCATAAATCCTTCCCGTCCACCCCAGGTACCCTATTTCACTGCCGTTCTCTCGCAACTCACAACAGCGTTTCTGTCTTCCACTGATCAAGTATAAGAAAACTGAAGACAGCAGAAACCAATAGAAGGCCACTGGAAAAGAACAGCCGATGCCACCACCCTACACAACCTCTCGACCTTTTAACTGCAATACGTCCTGTCCACAAACACACCCTCTGTTTTGCCACGTACGTGGACGTTACATGCAGCTACACTAAACGCTACAAAGGACTTGAGCCATAAACAACCCTGCAGACTCCGCCGCGAGCTCCAGCTGCAGGTTCAACACACAACACTCTCTACTGATTAAAACCAACCAACACGCGTTGCTGGTAACAAATAAACGCCATCAGGCCTTTGCAATGTTTTTTACAGTTCGGACCCCGTGAAGTTTCAGAATACTGCCATGATGCAGTCATCATAAAGAATGCCCAGTCAACTTGGTGGTATCGAACACATACCTGCATAAGGGATGGCAGGACAACAGCGTGCACCTAATTCCTTGGCAAATTTTAGCAAAAAGCCACAACACAAAACCACGAGTTGTTTCTTGCATATCGCCACTTGAATATGCCCAGCATCCTGCGCCGCAAAAGAAGCTTGGTGCACAGGCCGTTTGAATGACATTTTGCTACATGTATCTCGGGTATCTCCAAAACTCTATACGTGCATACTATTCTGGGGCACGCCTGATTGGCAATCGAAGCGACCTCGCACATGCATTTGACGAACTCAGTTTGGTTGCATACCAGTATCCTTAGCAGCCCAACACCCTCACAAAGCCAAAGGTTCCGCCGCAGCATGAGCCTCCATTCAATCCGACACGCAATGACCTTAAAAGCAAAAGCCGAAGCGGACAAAAGGCATGGCACGTGCTCGAGCCACTCACGATTTCGATGCACGCCACTTACCCTGGATGTACGGTATCTAAGCTTGTAAACGTTTCCTGCTGGGACCACCTGTTTGAACTTCGCAGGATACTAACTGTAGGAAACACTGCAGAGATCGAGTGGATTTTCACTGTAACCGGCAACGTGTGTTCGTTGATTGCCGTCAGTTGAGAATGGTGTGTGGTGCTAGTTTTATCATATCCAAACGCGTCCCTGGCCAATTTCAAGACAGTAATGAAATACCACAGTACAATGGTATAGTCTTCGACGTTTCATTCCTACACAATGCGTGGACAGCGCATCCCTACTTCAAACGCACTTTCTGGTTTTCTCACATGCATCAGACGGTCCTGGAATCGCAGTTGAACAGCACGGTGTGAGGAATCATGCAGAAAATTTGTGGCAGTTGTGCAATTCTACACACGTATTGTTTCCGCAAGAACGATTGCCTGTCGACTACAAAAAAAGCGCTTGCTTCGACATTACACGAAATGCCACTTCGTTTCTACAGCATTCTCTATATCCGGGGCCCCCCGACAAGCCGCGTGGCCTCAGTTCCTTACATATAGCTTCATCACGTCACTGCCATGGCGTGGCGAAAGCCAACAAGCTGTTAAAAATGCACTGCGTGCAGCAAGCACTATCATGTGTCCAACGTGGCGGCGTTCAAGGCAGGCTCGCCGGTGCCGCTGGCCTTTTGGTACATTCGTCTAGTTGCCAAAGCAAGCCATGCCAGGGCCACGCTGTATGCCGTTGATACACAAACGCAAAAATTTTGAAAGTCCTTTACAGTCAGGTTCTCGCCTTCCTGTGCAATGAAAGCAACTGCGTTCCGCTGCTGCTTGCACGATTTTGCTCCACACGTACGCTGGAGATTGCCCTTCACTTCAGCACACCAGCAATTTATATTCAAGGGTGTTCAGTGCTTTGAAAAATACCTTATAGTACTCAGATAACCTGCTCCAGGCTCTGCGTCTTCATGCTCACCAGAACGATGCTCTCAAAGGCATAAGCTCCCTCACGAAGCTTCAGTTGTGTTCTACACCGAAAGCGTGCACACACAAGCCGACGCGTACAAAACGGATGGCATATGATCGGCGCGTACACCTTTTCGGCATAAGCCCTCTGCTGTGGCACTTTGGCGCCTCGAGTCTTGCAACGAAAACACCATGGGCGCTCGATATGCGTACGGCCACGTTGTCAGTGTGTTCGAGCCGTCCCTAAATTTGTATTATGGCAAAATTGAGCTCGAATTACATTCAAAACAGTGTACAGCCTTCGAATATCAAGACGCACCTACACCTGTACATTAACGTCCATTCGTGCATTTGCAGCACTTCGTGGCCAAAATCGCACCTTCTGTTTGGCCATATGCACGCAGCGCATTTGAAACCATAGCTGAATGATACGGCGTCACGTACTTTGCTGCAAAGAAATTACTGCTGCACAGCATTACAGATGCCCGTGCGAATTCCAGGTGACGATTTTGCACTAATTGTCCGCCGACCATAAGCAGCGTTTCTGGCCTTCGTTATGCGTTATTTCATTTCTACAAGGCCTCCATAAGTACGCGGCCAGAAACATGCCAGGCGGCCTCCATAGGTCTCTTTTGTGTACCTGAGTTACGTCACCGCCATGCGATTGCAACGGCTGAGACTCTGCTCACGAAGAAAGCCTAGACTAGTATAGCATTCTGTAATCAACGTGGTAACGTCAAAGATGCACCCAAACTTCGCAGGGTAGAGCTGTATACTACCTCCATACGGCTGGAGCATTCTTTGCCGCTGCGACCACAGGGTATTCTTAATTCTTGAATGCACGCTACGCATATCTTCTGTGCCGCTGTGCATTCAGCTCCCTGCGCAAAAGAGCCAACAAGCTAGGCGCAATGTAACTCATGTCTGCTAGGCTTTCGTAGCAGCACCTTGCAAGATGAGGATGACATCCTGCAGGCTCTAGCTCCGCAAACTCAGCAAACTGACGCTCTCAGACAGCCAGATGCTCTTCCCCACGCTGAAAATCCACCTGTCATTCCCAGCCAAAATGTTAAGCAAGGAGCCGAAACCCACGAAATGTACGGCTCATTGGCCTTGGCATTAGATCTTTTGCACTCTTGTCATGAAGCAAACAATGTTCTCCTGCGCAAAACATCTTTCCGGCCCCATCAACAGACTGTCGCAGCCCCGACCGAATTCGGAGTCCTCCACAATCGACAGTATCCAACGCCAAAATAGCTGATTGCCGTCGAAAGCCAGGAGCAATGGTATCGCGACTCTACAAAATCCCTCCTCCGTACATTTGCAACCATCCCTCGCATAAAGCCCACTCTCTAATTTTTCACAGGGCCCCGATGGAACTAAAGCCAAACTGTGACAATATGACTTTGCACTTCTCATTGCAACTTAGTGACTCATGCACAGCTGTACACTCATCCATGCTGAACGCATCCGCAGATTATCAACTGAAGACACTTCAACGGCCACAAATGAAAACCACGCGCTCAGGGTCCGCGTGAAACGCAGCTCAATCTCTACGGCCCTCTCTAGTCAAGAAAAGGCGAAATTCAACGCGACCCTAATAGGGGCCCTGCACTGAGATATGCCACATCACTGCCATGCAGCTGTGAGATTCAAAACGCAATTTGCCATACACTCTAAACCAGAGCAAAAATTATGTGTCTGTGGCGACGTCAAAAACGCACAGTTTTATTCCTCTTATCGCCAAACCGCGCCACCATAAGCCGTACAGCGTTCTGGTGCACACATAAATGAAAGACATGCAGGTTTTCCTAGGCGCTCTCCTCCTTGTGCGTCAAAAACAATGTTCGGCGCCGGTTATTTCCACGATTTTGCTGCACCCTTGTGTCCACACCTGGCCTCCATCACTGCACGACTCTCAATATGCTGCATGCCTGCTCACTGTCTCAAGCTATCCTGTACAGCTATTTGTCCTTCTACACCAGACTCGGCCCACGCTTAGCAGACCCATATTCTCAAGATAGCCAGAAGCTCCGCCCCAACAGGGAGACCAAGCAGCCTGTCACGAGCGAACTGCACAAAAACAAGCGAAATATCATAAGATGGATGCGCACGATCGGTGCATTCACAGTTTCCTGTGCGCCGTTGAGCGCGACTCGAGCTTTCTTGCGTGCGTCAGGGGAAAAAATACACGCGCTCTTCTGCGCTCAACAACTCTTTGACGCAGTGGCCAACACGTCACAATCTTCATTCCAACAAGCATATTCTTGTTCAGTCCCAAAACTACCGAGCTCCACCCACTTTCACTGGAAATTGCCTCCATCACCAAAGCTTCATTCCTACACATACTCTTGTCGGTGCATTTGCATATCTGTACCGCACATGACGCAGTTGCTGTAGTTGCTGTTTTCGCTGTATTCACGGAAGTACTCTACAACTACATTTGGCAATACGGCGTCACCCCACACGCTGCAAACAAGTGACTGTTCGACAACTATTCACACTCCCCGGCAAACTACACTGTCAGATTCTGCAATATGGACTGTCCTGCGAATTGAGGAACCAAGCTCTGGCTGATGCTTGCTGTGAAACGCCGTTTTGTCTCCACAACACTTTTCACAGTAAGGATACGCCGACGCGTCACACGGGCTCTACAGGTGTCCTGTGCGTGACCGCACTATAGGTTGCACCCTCCCAGCTGCGAAATGTCTAAAACGCAGCTCCAGAAGTCGCGAAACGAGACACATTATCGTGCGCCCACAGTCACAGCGTCAAAGGCATGCAATGAAAAAGCGTCATATAATGGCGTACACCCACCAAGCAGCCCGCAATCACACAAAGTACTTTCATGAACGATTTGAACTATTTCCTCGCACGCAACGCACTTGCTGTTTCCACCGCATGCACCGAAGCTACCTTCAACTACGCATGACCCATACACAATCACGGCTCACGCTGTTGGCGGGAAGCTGCTGACCACCTCCACACGCACCCTGGCAAACTGCAGCACTAAAATCCCAACCAAAGGTTATTCACCGGACACAACGAACTAGGGTTGACGGTCGATGTGAAACGTCATTTAGTATTCTACAGAATGGGCCCACTGACATATCACGCTACCTTCATAGGCGCCCCATACCTAGCCTCACCACGTCAGCGCCGCAGAAGCTGGGAAGGCTGGCTGGCAATATTGTTTCAAAACACGTTTCAAGATACACTACATCCTGTATCCAACGTGACAGTGTCAAAGGCGCAGTCCAAAACAGTTGACATCCGCGTAGTCGAAAAACCAAATTTCGCATGTATCAAAAATTGCGCTATAAAAACGCAAATGATAGCTCTGCGTGTTTTGCAATTTGCCGCCACGCCCCCTACATAGCAAAAGATACTTTGCGCCGCTGCTGCTGCTGCTTGCCCGCCGTTGGTCCGCCGATGCGTTGACGCTAGCATGCAATTCTGCTTGCATTTGGTTTACATGCAATTCTGAAAAGTGTTCGAAGCAGTCACTCACGCTTTTAAAGCATCGAATGTGGGATCGACACCTGGATAGACACTAGACCGATTCATTTACAAAGTAAGACGCTCCGCTTCGCCATGAGCTCCCACTCGTCCCTACAACGCATTCACACGCCACCGTACAGCAGGGATGGCATATACTGCATATGTCCACGGTTTCGATGTGCGGTGATTGATGAAATCAGCAATCTTACCACGAGACGAAAAATGCCAACGCTCCCGTGAAACAATATCCGATCTTGTCGCCTGCGTGTTCAGATTCTCAACAGTTTGGCCGTCCTATCAGGCATGACTCCAATCAATCCCCAACCTATTCAGTGGCGTCCAACGCCAAGTTTCACTCCCTAGCGTCGTATCCCATATCTACAAAGTGTCTTGTCCTTGCACCCCCAGCGCATTGTCGTAGATAACTCACCCGCTGCTCACGCAACGCGCACGCAGACCGCCCGGAGTCCTTTCTGACCCCTACGACTCCATCCCTCGTGCTACGAAGGAATGATTGGTGCACACCCCATCAGATGCCCGCGTGAACTGCAGTAAGAAATTTTGCAAAAAAAGCCTTCCACCCAGATGAAACTAGCACGCGACGTGGATCGCCGTGGAACGCCATTAACTATCTGCGACACCTTCCACAGTAAATAGTCAGCGATATCAATGTCAAAGAACTCAAGACGCCTCCTGTATACAGCTGCGTTATGCCCCTGCCAGCGCTTGTACAACCAGAAAGAACACGATGCGTCCGATATGGCTGCACCAAAGACACACGTGAAGTGTAAACGATAAAACACCAGCGTGCACACACTCATGGCAACGCAATTCCATATCCCAACACAGTTTACTAGACAGTGCTTTGTATGCATGCGGTTGCAACATTGCGTTTGTTGCAGTCGGCATACTCGCCGACCTAAAGATTTGTGTATCTTTCTTCACACTTCTGCTCACTTCCCTGATCGGCTTCCTTCGCAGCGGCGTTCCATACATGCCTCGTCGCTCACTCTCCATCTATTCACGCTCTGCATTCTCTTGCATATCTACCCGCAGTAACAATCAATTCAGTACATCCTTCAGACAATCTTCGGTAGGTTCTCCAGCGGTGAGTGCACCAGGCTGACAATTCTAGGCTTTCAGTGGACCCATCGCAGCATGAATGCTCATTCGTGCATCACGCCAGTGTTGGCACTAAATAGGTACACCGCTGCACACACTCACTTTGATGCGTGCCATTATCCGTGGCACCGCAACGTCTACAGATAAATAAACGAGTGCAAGAATCGCATATTCCCTCTGCAGGCAGTTTGCCATTTCCTTAGGCAACAAAATCGACGATGTGCGTCAGCCGCCCTCCCAACCTTGCTGCACACATGCCTCAAGGCCCGCACTCCGCTTCGACACGTCAAGTGCTCTTGTATGCATGCCGGGCGTTCTGCCCGACTTCGCAGAGCTTTTAGTGAGGCATTTAATGCACAGCACACACAAACTATAAACGCTTAGCGCGCCGACACTTTCTCGACGGCCAAGCACTTCGGTCCACTATAAATATTCATTTTCTATTTACAGAGAAGTTATACACAAACAAGCCAAAGACAGCAAAACGGCAGTATGCGCAAGAAGCTCTCACGATTCCGATGCAACTCATTTGCTGTGGCACTGTGTGTCGGTGTTTGAGTTGCGAAATAAACCCGCGAGCATTTTACTGAGCATGACGTCTGTAGGACGTTGCTCTAGGGTGTGCTAGTCGTCAACAAATGGTGTTCACTAGACAAAGTGCTAGCGGATTTCAGAAAATGTCACTCTCGTTGCACACCACATACTCGGCACCTCAATCGTACAAAATACCGCGTCCGTGCTTCTGCACCGTTCCTTCTCAGGCAGCGCACCTTCTGTTTTTTCTTAATGCGAGGAATTTCTCTATGATCGTTTTGACGCGTGCGGATCCGCGGTTCACAATGTCGTTGTGTGGCCGTCGCATTAATCTGCGGAAGCTGGAGCGAGTTACAGCTATAGACTGCACAGAAAATATACCTTGCTCACGGCAACCAACTAGCACACGTCGTGCAGATGTTGTAATCCATTCAAGCTCTGCAGCATTTTACAGCATAAGAGCCTAGCCAAGTGTCACAAGACTTCGATTGATTTGCTCTTTTGGATATGAGACTCTTTTACGCTAGAGCCAGGCATCCTTGGGCACAAAAAGGAATGCGAAATTCGCATATTGTCCGTGGAGCAAGGTGCTTACCTCCCTGGGCGGTAACCAAAGTTCTGTGTAAGCTCTCCCACAACCTTGGTGCAGTCTACACTTCCACACTCTTGTCAGTATTTCATGAATAACGAACGCATTAAACAATCCTGCATCGTTCCTGGAAAAGCTGCTCTAGTTTCAACATCTGCACACACAAAGCAGAAGTGCCCTACTACAAGCACCAAATTTTATCACGCCACCGGGTCATAATATCATCAACAAATTTGGTTTTCATCAGAATTGACGGTTGACGGCTCCAAAAGAGCACTCCGCCGTCGAATGCACCGCGTTAATCATCACTTCAGTTTTTCGAAGTCTCTTCTTCGTTCATTCGCACGAAAGCCTCGTTCATAGCTCATCTGCTGTTCTGCCACACACTTTCCTCAAAACGCTTCCGCTGGCAACGCCATCATGCCTGACGTTTCCAAAGATTCGTTCGAGAAAAACTCCACACGCGCCTGCGAGAACTGCAGTCGCAGATACTGAACAGATCACTCCCCACCGGCCACAAACGACGGACACGCCACGTGAGCTGCCCTGTGACCGGTTTCTATTTATACAACACACAAACCGCGATGCCACGCGACCTCCTGGGGCACCCTGTGTCTGCCTTCGCTATGTCAGTGACACAAAGCGGGACAGACGGACGCGCCAGCTGCGAAGCACGCCAATTCATGTTCAAAGCCATTCGTCCAACGAGAGGGCAGCGCACACACGCCTGCAGGACCTGCGAGGAAGGTGGCGGGACGGCGGCTTGCAACAATACCGTTTACCCATTCTTCGAGTCGGCAAATTACACCACGCTGAACCACGCACTATTGAGCATGCAAGCAAATGCGTACTGGACCCAGCTCTCGTGCCATGAAGCCCTTGTCTCCCTGCGTGACAAAACCAACGTTGTGCACCGGCTGCCCCCCACAGCCTGGCTATACATATGCCGCGACACTCACCCTCCAACTCTGCATACTCGGCATCCCATGGCACGCGGGTTTTCTGTCCTAGGCAAATTCGCGGAAGCGTTCGACGGTCTACTCCAGCATCGGCCTCTGCAGCCTCAGCAGGCGGGAGAGCAAGACGCTACGCCGCACCAAGTGTTTCAACTGATCCGTCACAACAAAACTCTACAAAAACAATCCTAACCCCCCAAAATGGCGAAACATTCAGGAAGCGTTCACGTTATCGAATCATGCCGCTTGCCCCCTTATGAAGGAACCTTGTCCTCTTGCTAAAGAACAAAACGCGCAAACAGTCACCTGTGCACAGTAACTTTTCGAACCCGCTGCTAGCCTATGGCAAACACCAGCTGATTGGCCGTCGCCATGCCGTAATGCTCCCTCTCTCTCAACGTACTCTCTGGTTCCATCGCAATCCGGCAGTGCAAATACTAACGCACCTAGACCATAGGATTTCGTGACTGATTCTGCAGACTACTTTCGGCTGCCGAAGGCGCCTACGCAAAATGCAGTCTCAGACACTGCATAAAAGATATTTTACCTATATAAAGCGAAGACGTTCCGTTGCGCGATGTCCAGAAACGAAGGTTAAGCTTGGCAACGCCTCCGATATTACAGGCGTAGGGAGATAGGACGAGACGTCCAGAAGCCACCTCTTTAGGGCTACGTTACTTTGCTCTCAAAAAACTACATAAGCCTCACTGGCAACCACAAAACACCTTAAATGAAACGCTGAATCATGCGCCCTACGTGGAACGATTGAAACCAATCCACTTAAGTTGGCGCCAGAGCAATCACAGGACATTGCCCTCCTAGCCGGCTAAACACACCACGATAAAATGCGGAGCATTTTGTACAGAAAATAACGCGCGTCACCACATCTCGTGTGCCAACGCGTGCTCATCTCCTTGCATCATAGAATCCAAGCTGCGCAGCGGCGAGCTTCGAGACGTGCCCCCATCTATGGCTCTGCGCCCACACTCAACCTCTGCATGACCGATACGCCGTTTCGAAGAACCTCAGCCTTTCAAGAAGTCCCGCACAACGCTCATCACGGCACACCTCCAATCTGGACGACAGTGCAATAGCATACAGCCACTTGATTTTCCCACTCATCTAAAGGCCAAACCAAACCACGCCAAAACACGAACTGTTCCGACAATAAATGCACAATTTACATATATTTCACGCCACCAGGCGCGCCGCTGCCTGCGCGGCAAAGCCAGCATTGTGTGCCCGCCGCTGCCACAACCTTGCTCCATACATGGCTCGGTGTGTGCTCTACATACTTTCGCACGTGGGGCACCCTTTTGCAAACCTGTCCACCATTTCAAGCATTTCCGCACAAGCCTCACACTATCAACTCGAGCCTCGATCTCCGCACGCTCAGAAAACTGACATTCCCCCACAGATTCTCCTATCCACCCTAAGCTCCAGCCAAACCGTCAGTCAAGCTGTACGGCAACGAGTCTAACCTCAGAA
>NW_013654428.1:0-15000 GCF_000499385.1 Eimeria necatrix
GCTGCTGCTGCTGCTGCTGCTGCTGCTGCTGCTGCTGCTGCTGCTGCTGCTGCTGCTGCTGCTGCTGCTGCTGCTGCTGCTGCTCCCCACAGCCCAGTCTGTCCGGAGCAGCTGCTCCTTCTCCGCTGAATGGATGCCTTGCTGCTGCTGCTTCCGCTGCTGCCGCCTCACCGCCTTCGCCTCCGCTGCCTTTGCCGCTGCTGCCGCTGCTGCTGCTGCTGCTGCTGCTGCTGCTGCTGCTGCTGCAGCTATGCAGCAATTCAAGCCACAGGCAACACTTCCATCCGCAAAAACCGCCGGCCGCCCCCACAGCCTCACCGCCCCTTCGAAGACTTCGGAGTTGACCTCAACAGAAACTACGACTTCCACTTCCAGTCCATCGGGTCCGCCCAGCTAGCTAGCTAGCCAGCTAGCTAGCTAGCTAGCTAGCCAGCTAGCTGGCTAGCTAGCTAGCTAGGTGGCCAGCTAGCTAGCTAGCTAGCTAGCTAGGTAGCTGGAGGGCTAGCTAGGTACCTAGCTGGCTGGCTGGCTGGTTAGCCAGCTCGCTAAGTAGCTAGCTAGCCAGCTAGCCAGCTAGCTAGCCAGCTAGCTAGCCAGTCAGCCATCAGCTAGCTAGCCAGATAGCTAGCCAGCCAGCTAGCCAGCTAGCTAGCCAGTCAGCCATCAGCTAGCTAGCCAGCTAGCCAGCTAGCCAGGCACACGGCTCCCTGCCTTTTGCGCCGGCAGTCCAGGCCGCTGACACGCCAGCCAGAAGCACCGCAGCAGCAGCAGCAGCAGCAGCAGCAGCAGCAGCAGCAGCAGCAGCAGGAGTCAGTTTGTGCTGCTGCTGCAGGGAAGTGCCTGAGGAGTACGGGGGCCCCTACCCCTTCAGCGAGCCCGAGACGCAGGCCATCAAGTGCCTCGTAGAGCGCTACGAGCAGCAGGAGCAGCAGCAGCAGCAGCAGCAGCAGCAGCAGCAGCAGCAGCAGCAGCAGCAGTGCGTGGGGGACTACAGCACGGGCTTGTTCACTGCTGCTCTGAACTTCCACACTTACGGAGACACCTGGACTTATCCTTTTAATTGCTGCAGAGACAAGTTGCTGCCTCCCTGGGCCAAAGCAGCTTACGAAGAACTCAAACTGTCAGCCCCTGCTGCTGCTGCTGCTGCTGCTGCTGCTGCTGCTGCTGCTGCCGCTGCTGGTGGTGGTGCTGCTGCTGCTGCCGCTGCTGGTGGTGGTGCTGCTGCTGATGGCGCTGCTGCTGATGGTGCTGCTGCTAATGGTGCAGCTGCTGATGGTGCTGCTGCTGCTAATGGTGCAGCTGCTGATGGTGCTGCTGCTGCTAATGGTGCAGCTGCTGCTGCTGCTGCTGCTGCTGCTGCTGGCGTTGCTTTTCCCTTCCTTGCCGTCGCTGCTGCATTTTCTCTAAATCCTTTCACAGCAGCAACAGCACCACCCCCTCCCCCTCAGCAACAGCAGCAGCAGCAGCAGCAGCAGCCGAATCAGCAGCAGCCACAGCAGCAGCAGCAGCAGCAGCAGCAGGTGTTGGGGTGTCTGTACAGGGCTCTGTCTTTGCCCAATTTTGCTCCTGCCCCTTTAAACCCAATTTTGGGATATCCCACAACAGGTGCGAAATTAATTAATTAATTTATTTTATTTTATTTTATTTTATTTTATTTAATTAATTAAATTTAATTTAATTAATTAAATTTAATTAATTTAATTAATTTAATATAATTTAATTAATTTAATTTAATTAATTTAATTCAATTCCCCACGGAGGGCTCGCAGGCGAAGAGGCGCACAAGAAGCACCTGCGGAAATAAAATGAAATTAAAACAATTAAAAACAAATAATTAATTAATTAATTAAACAGATAATTAATTAAATAATTAATTAAATAATTAAATAATTAATTAAATAAAAAGTTAAATAAAAATAAATAATTAAATAAATATTTAGATAGGTAATTAAATAAGTAATTAAATAAGTAATTAAATAAGTAATTAGACAAATAAATATATAAATAATCAATTAATTAATTCGTTACCTATATTAATTTAATTGCTTAATTGATTGATTAATTAAATAATTATTCAATTATTTAATTATTTGATTTTATTAAATTAATTAAGTTAACTAAATTAATAAAATTAATAAAATTGATTGAATTAATTAAATTAAATTAATTAATTTTATTAATCTAATTATTTATCTTTATTTATTAAATTAATTAAATTAATTAAATTAATTAAATTAATTAAATTAATTAAATTAATTAATTTAAATCAAACGAAATAATAAACAATAAGAGGGCGCCAGACTGCAGAACAACGCAGAAAAAAAAAGAGACTGCAGCAGCACAGAAATAAAAAAACAAAGTGAATAAAAGAAAACAAACAAATAAATAAATAAATAAAGTAATTAATTAATTAATCAAAAAGAAAGTAAATAAATTAATTAATTAATCAGAAAATAGACAAACAGCAATAACGAACTAAGAAGAGCGAAAACTGCGCAGCAGCGCTGCTGCTGCTGCAGCAGCAGCAGCAGCAGCGCAGCAGCAGCAGCAGCAGCGCAGCAGCAGCAGCAGCAGCAGCAGCAGCAGCAGGGCGTGTGCTGCGCAGGGGAGGCGGACGACTGGCTGCTGGCAGCAAAAGGGGTGTTGGCAGTGAGCCCAGAAATCGGCGAAGAGGCCGGGGGCTTCTGGCAAGCTAGCCAGCTAGCTGAGCTAGCTGCTGGGGGGGCGCAGCTAGCTAGCCAGCTAGCCAGAGTCCAGGGCTTTGCAGACAGGGCCGGCGAGGAGCTAGCTGCCCGCGCGAAGCAGCAGCTGCTGGACCCCCAGGCCCTCAGGGGCTTGCTGCAGCAGGTTGCTGCGCTGCAGCAGCAGCTGCAGCAGCAGCAGCAGCAGCAGCAGCAGCAGCAGCAGCAGCAGCAGCAGCAGGCGGGAGAGGCAGGGGAGGCGCTGCTGCATGCGCAGGAAAATGAGACAGAGGTGGGTTTGGCTCTTTTTCATTTCTGTCTTTTTCTTTTTATTTTATTTTATTTCTTTTTATTTTATTTAATTTCTTTTTCTTTTATTTAATTTCTTTTTCTTTTATTTCTTTTTCTCTTTTTATTTATTCCTTTTTTGCTTCTTTTGCTTTCTTCAGTGTCTCTGCTGCTGCTGCTGTCTCCCTTCTTCGACTGCTGCTGCTCTTCGGCTCTGTGTCGACCTGCAGCAGCTGCAGCAGCAGCAGCAGCTGCTGTTGCTGTTGCTGCAGCTGCTGCAGCTGCTGTTGCTGCAGCTGCTGCAGCAGCAGCAGCTGCTGCTGCTGCTGCTGCTTGGCGCTGTCTGTTGGTGCTAGCTGCTTCTTGAAATGCAACAAAACGTCTTTAATGCTTTGAGCTGCTGCTGCTGCTGCTGCTCTTTTAGCCGCTGCTGCTACTGCTTTTGCTGCTGCTGCTGCTGCAGTTGTGGGAAGTCCATACACTGGAGATAAGCAACAAGTGAGTCAGCTGCAGCTGTCTTCCTTAAGCTGCTGCTGTCAGTCCCTACCTGCTGCTTCTGCTGCAGCAGCTTTGCTGCTGCTGCTGCTGCAGCTTTGCTGCTGCTGCTGCTGCAGCTTTGCTGCTGCTGCTGCAGCAGCTTTGCTGCTGCTGGTGCAGCAGCTTTGCTGCTGCTGCTGCCTCTGGAACCTTGTAGGCAGTTGTTCTGCTGCTGCTGCTGCTGCTGGAGCGGTGTAGGCACCAGTGCTGCTACTGGCAGCTGTGCTGCTGCTGCTAGAGCGGTGTAAGCCGTTCTGCTGCTGCTGCTGCTGCTGCTGCTGCTGCTGCTGCTGCTTGTGCGCAGCGGCCTGACGGGCCCCTCGACGCCGCTGCAGCTGCTGGCGATTTCGGGGTCTTTGCTGCCGCTGTCTTTAGTGCCTCCGAAGGCCCGGGGCTTTTTTGCTGCTGCAGCAGATGCAGCACTTCCTCTTTCCCGCTGCAGCAGCAATCCGAAGTTTGCTGGCAGCAGAATTCGCTTCGACTTCGCGGGGGCCTACAGGCGCCTGGGCAGGAGCTACAGCCAGCTGCTGCGCAGGAACAGGCTGCTGCAGCAGCACAAGCTGCAGCAGCAGCAGCAGCAGCAGCAGCAGCAGCAGCAGCAGCAGCAGCAGCAGCAGCGGGAGCAGCCGCAGCGATGGCCGCAGCAGGAGGTGGAAGGCGCCGCACTGCAACATGAGCGGGAGGAAATCGGCCAGCAGCAGCAGCAGCAGCAGCAGCAGCAGCAGCAGCAGCAGCAGCAGCAGCAGCAGCAGCTAGTTGGCGAAATGGTTAGTGGGGAGGGAGCTGCTGCTGCGCTGCAGCAGGCGCAAGAGGCCCTTGCTGTCTTCCAAGGAGGCCTAACAAAAAAGCCAGCTGCAGCAGCAGAAGCAGCAGAAGCAGCAGCAGCAGCAGCAGCAGCAACGGTCGAAGCCGCAGCAACAGCAGCAGCACTGCAGACGGCAGCGTCTGCAGCAGCAGCAGCAGCAGCAGCAGCAGCAGCAGCAGCACGCGCCCGCGCAGTGGTAGACGCAGCAGCAAAAGGACTAATGGCAGCAGCAGAAGGACAAACTGAAAGTTTGCTGCTGCTGCTGCAGGTGGGCGGGCAGCTGCGGCAGCGCAGAGAGCCCCCGGCCTTCGGCGCCCCACACACCCTCCCCCTGGTATGAAACCCCCACAGCTAGCTAGCTAGCTAGCTAGCCATCTAGCTAGCTAGCTGGCTAGCTAGCTAGATGGCTAGCTAGTTGGCGAGCTATCTGGCTAGCTGGCTGGCTAGCTAGCTAGCTAGCTGGCTAGCTAGCTGGCGAGCTGGCTGGCTGGCTAGCTGGCTGGCTAGCTAGCTAGCTAGCTGGCTAGCTAGCTGGCGAGCTGGCTGGCTAGCTGGCTGGCCAGCTAGCTCCCTGGTTGGCTAGCCACTTGGCTGGCTAGCTACCTAACTAGCTGCCTGGCTAGTTAGCTAGCTAGCTGGCTAGCTAGCATTGCTAGCCAGATATTGAACTACAGAGACATGATGCAGAGCTAGCTAGCTCTTTAGACTGCTGCTGTTGCTGCTGCTTCTGCTGCTGCCGATCCCTCTGCGCTGTTTGCTGCTTCCTGTTGCTCATTGTGGCTCTGCTGCTGCTGCTGCTGTTGCTGCAGCAGCAGCAGCAGAAGGAGCAGAAGGAAGAGGAGGAAGCGAGCTCTGTTGCTGCAGTCTGCGTGCTTCAGTTTGTCCCCCAGGTTTGCTTCCCTCAGAGCCAAGCTGCTGCTGCTGCTGCTGCTGCTACCGCTGCTGCTGCTGTTCTGCTGCTGCTGCTGCTGCTACCGCTGCTGTTGCTGTTGCTGCTGCTGCTGCTTTAAAGTAAAAGCATTACAAATTGTATGTGTATGGACTTTGTGGCATCTTTGAATGAGCAGCATTTAAAAATAAGTAGCTTAACAAACAAATGGCATTTAAAAAAGAAGAAATTAATAAACAAATGGCATTAAAATAAAAAAATTAAATTAAAAAGTGGAATTTAAAAATAAATAAATTAATTTTAAAATTAAACTTCAGTGACAGGGCCTTCAGGTGTACATACAGCTCAGAGTTTGCTGCTTGCGCTTTTCTGTTTTTTTCAAATTTAATTTTTGTGATTTTTCTTGACACTGGAACACACGCAGCAGCAGCAGCAGCAGCAACAGCAGCAGCAGCAGCAGCAGCAACAGCAGCAGCGAGCAGCACTAGGACCCTGCTTTATTTGGCTGCTAGCAGCAGCAGCAGCAGCAGCAGCAGCAGCACTAATACCCTGTTTCACTTGCCGCGCCGCAGCAGCAGCAAGCAGCTCTAGGGGCTCCCCTGAGTGGGCCAGCAGCTGCAGCAGCAACAGCAGCAGCAACAGCAGCAGCAGCAGCAGCAGCAGCAGCAGCAGCAAACTGTTCTGACTGTGCGCAGGAGATAGCAGCAAAAGCGGGAACAGCAAATTGGCTTTGCCACTGTGGGGCCCGCAGAGACAAAGCGGGGCCTCTTCTCTCCTGGACCAACATCACGGTGGGAACCCTAAACCCTAAATTAGGGTTTGCAGCGGCTAGCTAGCTAGCTAGCTAGCTAGCTAGCTAGCAAGATGGCCTCCTGGCCAGTGGCTAGCTACACAGCTAGCTAGCTAGCTGCTTACATAGCTCGATGGCTAGCTGCTTGGCTAACTAGCTAGCCAGGCGGCTAGCTCTCCGGTCAGCTAGCTAGCTAGCTAGCTATCTAGCTAGCTGGACAGCTAGCTAGCTAGTTCTCTACTCCGCTAGCCAGCTAGCTAGCCAGCAAGCTAGCTAGCTAGCCAGCAACCTGGCCTCAAGCTTTCTCATGTTTCTCTGCTGAGAGGCCGTGTCAGTATTTGCTGCTGCGCTTGTTGCAGCTAGCTGGCTAGCTAGCTAGCTAGCTAGCTGGCTAGCTAGCTAGAGTTCTTTTTTGGTTTTTTGTTTTTATCTTTTGCTGCTGTGTGGGGTGCTGAGGTGTACGTACAGCTCTACGCAGAGACACCCGCCACACACCCGCTGTGTCAAGACGCCGTGGAAGCTGCTAGCCAGTGGCAGCAGCAGCAGCAGCAGCAGCAGCAGCAGCAGCAGCTCGTGCCGCGGCGGCAGCAGCAAGGCCGCCTCAAGGCTGCTGCTGCTGCTGCTGTTGCTGCTGGCAGCTTCGCCTTAGGCTTCAGAGAGCCTTTGCTGCCGCAGGAGGTACAAGGAGACAGCAAAGTAAGTGCCCCGTTTGCTGCTGCTGCTGCTGCTGCTGCTGCTGCTGCTGCTGCTGCTGTGGCTGCTGGCTCTGCTGCCGTTGCTGCTGCTGCTGCTGCTGCTGCTGCTGCTTGTAGTGCGGAACGCACGGCTTTGAGTTGTGGCGGCATATCTTTGCCATGCTGCTGCTGCCTCGCTGCTGCTGCGCTGCTGCTGCAGCCTCAGCTGCGCTAAGTTTTGCTGCTGCTGCTGCTGCTCATTGGTTTGGGTCTGTTTGCCTTCAGGAAGTGCTGCTGCTGCTGCTGCTGCTGCACTTGGTGCTAATTTTATTCGCTGCGCGCTTCTGCATCTCAGCACAGTCAGCCACAGCCACCTACCTACCTGCTGCTGCTGCTGCTGCTGCTGCTGCTGCTGCTGGCGGTTTGCTGCTTTTGGTGCTGCTGCTGCTGCTTAAGTTTGCTGCTGCTGCTCACGTTTTACTGCTGCTACTTGACGGCCCCCAGCTTCTTGCTGCTGCTCCTGCATGTGTAAGCGCTGCTGCTTCTTCCGCTGCTGCTGGTGCGAGTGTAAGTGCTGCTGCTGCTGCTGCTGCTGCTGCTGCTGCTGTGCTGCAGTGTGGCCTGCCACCCAGAAGGTCGCACAGCCCGCAGGTGGCGTTCTGCTGCTGCTACTTTCCACAAGTTTTGCTGCTGCATCTCCATGCTGCTGCGGCGAGGTGAGCTGCTGCTCTTAAGACTCTGCTGCAGCAAAGCAACATCGCTCTAGCTCCCCAGCTGCTGCTGCTGCTGCTGCTGCTGCCGCTGCTGCTGCTGCTGCAGACAAGGCCCGCACCCGGCCAAGCAGGAGGCGGATGTCAACAGGGGAGACCCTCAGGGAATAGCTCTACAGGCAGCAGCAGCAGCAGCAGCAGCAGCAGCAGGCGCTGCTGCTGCAGCAAGTGCTGCTGCTGCTCTGCTGAAGGGTGAGCCGGACGAGCAGCATCCGCAGCCGCAGCAGCAGCAGCAGCAGCAGCTGCTGCTGCTGCTGCTGCTGCTGCTGGCAGCCAAATATCTAGTACCGCACAGCTCTCTAAACTTCCGATAATTTCATTTCTTTATTTTTTGTTTCCTCCAAATTCCTTCCAAATATATTTGGGGGCCCCCGGGGGCCCCCAAGTAATGCATTTGTAGCTGGGGGGCCCCCTGGGGGGCCCCCAGACCCATTTGGGGGCCCCTGTGGGGCCCCACACCCCCCGCATTGTGAGCAGCAGCAACAAAGAAAGAGCCCCAGAGGGCCCCGGGGGGCCCCCCGTGGTCTTGGGGGCCCCCCAAGCTGCTGGGGGCCCCCCAAGTTGCTGGGGGGCCCCCCAGGCTGCTGGGGGCCCCCCAAGCTGCTGGGGGCCCCCCAAGTTGCTGGGGGGCCCCCAAGCTGCTGGGGGGCCCCCAAGCTGCTGGGGGGCCCCCAAGGTACTGGGGGGCCCCCAAGTTGCTGGGGGGCCCCCATTGTGTTGGGGGGCCCCCAGCTGTGCTTGGGGGCCCCCCTATTTTTGGGGGCCCCCAAATGCTGTTAGGGTTTGGGTCTCGAACTGGGGCTTTATTAGGGCTGCTGCTGCTGCTGCTGCTGCAGCAGGAGCAGCAGCAGCAGCAACAGCAACAAACTGTCTACAGACAGCCACGCTTACAAAAATGCTGCTGCTGTTCGGACCTAGGGTTTATCAAGCGCTAGTGTCTTTGTAGGGTTTAGGGTTTAGGGTTTAGGGTTTAGGGTTTAGGGTTTGCCAGGGTTTGAGGGGGAGGGTTTAGGGCTAGGACTTTTCAAGGGCGGCCTCTAAGGAGCTAGGGTTTAGGGTTTACCCTAAACCCTAAACCCCAGAGATAGAAAGCCCTAAACCCTAGAGATAGCAAACCCTAAACCCTAAACCCTAGGATTAAGTAGGAATAGCAAGCCCCAAACCCTAAACCCTGGGGCCTAAACCCTAGAAGCAGCAACCCTAAACCCTAAACCCTCGAAATTGTGAACCCTAGGGGCAGCAAATCCCAAACCCTAAACCCTAATGAGGGTTTACTGCAAACCGTAAACCCTACCAGCCTAGGCCTTGAACAACAAGCCCTAAACCCTAAACCCTAAACCCTAAACCCTAAACCCTCAAGAAAGTGAAAGCACACCTAAGAGAGACGCACGTTAAGTAAAAGGCAATCAAAAAGCAGCAGCAGCAGCAGCAGCTGCTGCTGCTGCTGCTGCAGCAAAGGTGACAAAAGAGACAAGGGAAGAAACCGGGAATAAAAATGAGACAAGAAGCAGCAGCAGCAGCAGCAGCAGCAGCTGCTGCTGCTGCTGCAGCAAAGGGACAAAAGGAAAGAAGCAGCAGCTGCAGCAAAGCGAAAGGCACTTTGTGTCATCTGCTGCTGCTCCTGTCTTCCTCGTGGTCTGTGGCTGTGGTTCTGCTGCTGTTGTTGTTGCTGCTGCTGCTGCTGCTGCTGCTGCTGCGGCTCAGCGGCTGTTCTGCTGCTGCGGAGCTGCGGATCCTGAGGGAGCCGATTTGCTGCAGCATTTTGCTGATTATTTCTTGTTCTTTGCTGCTGTCAAATATTTCTTTTTTAATTTCTATTTTTCTTTTTATTTCTTTTTTACTTTCTGTCTTTTTGCTGCTGCTGCGCCCCACAGGCGGCGGCAGCGAAGGCAGCGACAGCAGCCGCCGCGTTGGTGCTGCTGCTGCAGGCGCGCTGGCCTTAGCAGCAGCAGCAGCAGCAGCAGCAGCAGCAGCAGCAGCAGCAGCAGTAACTCTAGGAGGGGGCAGCGGCCTCTCTGGCTTTGCCTTTATGAGGCTGGCTCTCTTCTTTGCAGCAGCCTGTGCATGCTGCTTCTCTGCTGCTGCTGCTGCTGCTTCTGCTGCTTCTGCTGCTGCTGCTGCTCCTGCTGCTGCTTCTTTCGCTGCTGCTGCTGCTGCTGCTGCAGCAGCAGAAGGCGGCGTGGGCGTGAAGTCCTCAAACATCGGCAAAGCTGTTCTTGGGGGCATCCGAACTCTGACAAAATCATCAGGGGGGCCCCCAGGGGGCCCCCCGAGGGGGCCCCCGGGGGGGCCCCCGGGGGGGCCCCCGGGGGGGCCCCCGGGGGGGCCCCCGGGGGGGCCCCCAGGGGGGCCCCCAGGGGCCCCCTCTGTTTGTTTCTGGGCCCTTCGCTGTCTCCTTTCTAAAGGCGATATAAGTCCAGCTGTGTAGGAGAAGCGCCGCTGCAGCTGCTGCTGCCTCTGCTGCTGTTGCTGCAGCTCTTGCTGCAGTTGCTGCTGCGGCTCAGCGCGCCCGCTGCAAGCAGCAGCAGCAGCAGCAGCAGCAGCAGCGGAATCGACAGCAGCAGAGACAATAGATGCAGCAGCAGCAGCAGGACACACGCGTGCAGGCTGGCGACCAAGCGGCAACCATATCAAGAACCTAGCTGGCTAACGAGTTAGCTAGCTAGCTAGCTAGCTAGCTAGGCAGCTAGCTAGCCAGCTTGCTAGCCAGCTAGCTAACCAGCCAGCTAGCTAACTAGCCAGGTAGCTAGCTAGCCAGCAAGCTAGCTAGCCAGATAGCTACCTAGCTGGCCATATAGCTAGCTGGCTAGCCAGCTAGCTAGCCAACTAGCTAGCTAGCTAGCTAGCTAGCTAGCTAGCTAGCTGGCCAGGTGCCTAGCTAGCTAGCTACCTAGCTAGCTAGCTGGCTAGGTGGCTAGGTGGCTAGCTAGCTACCTAGCTAGCTAGCTGGATCTTTTGCTCACCTCGACTTCTTTGAGTTGGTTGCAGCTAGAGGGCGCTGGTGTCTCTGCAGCTCGGAGGCGTCCAAGAGTGGCCTTGCTCTGGCATTGCCTGCTGCTGCTGCTGCTGCAGCAGCAGCAGCAGCAGCAGCAGCAGCAGCAGTGCTGTGCGGAGACGGCCACGGAGAGCCGCTGCCTCCTTCATGCCCCTGGCCCCGCCTTGCGGGTGGAGAGTTTCCCAGTTCAGGTTCTCGTTTGAATCGCCTGCTGCTGCTGCTGCTGCTGCTGCTGCTGCTGCTGGTGCTGCTGCTGCTGGTGCTGCTGCTGCTGCTGCTACTGCTGGTGCTGCGGCTGCTCGCTCTCTTGCTGCTTCTTTCGGCAATGTAGGCGGCGGCGGTCACGTACCGGTCACGCCTGCTGCTGCTGCTGCGTCTGCTGCTGCTGCTGCCCTTTCGGCTGCTGCTGCTGACGTTTCTGCTGCTCCTGCTGCTGATCTTCCTGCTGCTGCTGCTGCTCCTGCTGCAGTAAGTCAGTTGAGTTTCAGGCACAAACGCAAAGTCCAGAGTGTCTATCTCTGGAAGAGAGCGGAATGTGCTGTGTGGTGGGCTGCTGCTGTGCTGCTGCTGCTGCTGCAGCTTGACAGGGGGAGCAGCAGCAGCAGCAGCAGCAGCAGCAGCAGGTCCACCTGCTTTTGCCTCAAAGGCTTTGATGCGGCTCAGCACCGCTTGCTGCCGAATGCCTGTGCGCATCGTTTTGAGAGAAGGGTTTGCGTCTTCCCTTTCTGCTGCTGCTGCTGCTGCTGGTGCTGCTGCTGCTGCTGCTGCTGCTGCTGCTGCTGCTGCTGGTGCTGCTGCTGCTTCGGGCTTTGCTGCTGCTGCTCTCTGCGGCGGTTCTGCTGGCGGCGGCTGCGGCTGTCTACTCCGTCGATCTGCTGCGTCCTTTCCGTTGCTGCTGCTGTCGCTGCTGCGGCTGCTGCTGCTGCTGCCTGCTGCTGCTGCTGCTGCTGCTGGGTTGTGGGCCCTGTGTGCTGCTCTGCGCATGCGCCTTTCATAAAGGGCCCCCAAATGGAAAGTTTTATTTTCTAATTCATTTAATTCTTCTCTTCTAAAAATAGGTCTTTGTGGGGAGGTGAGGGCCTCGAGAGTTGCTGCTGCTGCTGCTGCTGCTGCTGCTGCTGCTGCTGCTTCCGAGCTGGCTTCCGAGCCAGAGCGCGAAGAGTTGCTTCGGGATCTGCTGCCGGAAGTTTCTCTTTTTTCTCTTTTGCTGCTTTTGCTGCTTTTGCTTCTTTTGTGTCTCTCTCTTGGGAAGCTTCTTTGAGACGCGGAGTCTCTGCTTCTCCCGTATCTGCTGCTGCTGCTGCTGCTGCGGCTGCTGCTGCTGCTGCTGCGCGCGCGGCTGCTGCGGGCGCTGTCGCTGCGGCTGCTGCTGCTGCTGCTGCTGCTGTAGGCCGAGGAGCCCTCCTGCTGCTGCTGCTGCTGCTCCCCCTGCAGCTCTGCTGGCAGCAACGCGGCCTTGCGTCTGCATGCAACCGGGAAGTTCAAGTTTGCTGCTTCGAGGTGCAGCTGCTGCGGGGAGGAGCTGGGATCGTATCCAGGAGTTGTGGGGTGTGGGGCCCCACAGTTTTGCATGCAAAGCTCCTCTATTGCTTCCACCCATTCTGCTGCTAAGGCCTCTCCGTCTGCTGCCAGCAGCAGGAAGCTGAGCAGCTCCTTGCGGTGTACGTCCACCTCGAGGACCTCCAGCCCGTGCGGGTAGTCTGCTGCAGCAGCAGCAGCAAGCGCCGAAGCAGCAGCAGCAGCAAACGTCCGCGCGTAGCTGCTGCTGTCCAGAAACAAAGCTGTTTCCACAGCAGCAAATGGATCTTCTTCAGATGCATGCACGCACAAGTAAGGGCCCCGAAGAGAAACCACCCGCACTTCCCACTCCAGGTGCAGCGGGTCCCTGAGCAGCAGCAGCAGCAGCAGCAGCAGCAGCAGCAGCAGCAGCAGCAGCGAAGGCGGCGGCTGAGGCGGCTTCTGCTGCGGGTTTTTTCCCCTTTTGCAGCAAATTAAAGTTGAAAAGTAATTAATTAGTGCTTTAAAATATATTTATTTGCATTTTATAATTCAAGAAAAGGAAAAGTGTTCAAATTAAATCGGCAGCAGCGCATTTGCTGCGGTGTATGTACAGCTGCTGCGCGCAAAGACGCAGATTGCGCGCTGCGCATGCATGGGTTTTTTTGGAGATTTCGGAGGTTTTAAACAATTATTTGATTGTTTATTTAATTCTTTTAATTGTTTTAATTGTTTACTTTTATTTTATTTCTTTTATTCCTTTATTTTGATCCTTTTGCATGCAATGTTGCATGCAAGAAGCTGAACTGCATTTATTTGCTGCTGTCGCTGCAAAGCGCGAAAGCGCCACAACAATTTATTTATTTATTTATTTATTTATTTATTTATTTATTTATTCATTTATTTTTTTATCTTATTCATTGATTATTTATTTCTTAAAATTGTTTATTTTTGTAGTTGTTTGTTTGGTTGCTTTTTGTTTCTGAGGGTCTACGTTTTAGGGTTTAAGGGTTAGGGTTTAGGGTTTAGGGTTTAGGGTTTAGGGTTTAGGGTTTGTTGCGAAGGCTCACTTCCTAACAAACGCCTGGTACTTGTCGGGGGCTGCAGAGTGCGCAGCAGACGCAGCAGCATCCGCAAACCCTAAACCCTAAACCCTAAGCCCTAAACCCTAAACACTAAATCCTCTAAACCCTAAACCCTAAACCCTAAACCCTAAACCCCAAGCCCAAACCCTAAGTACTTCTGGCCCACGTTTTCTGAGGAAGAGTTCTCCGTAGGGGTTGAGCCCTTTCTCGTAGATGACGGGGGGTTCGGGCTGCTGCTCTTCCTCCTCCTCCTGCTGCTGCTGCTGCTGCTGCTGCTGCAGCTGCTGCTGCAGCGCGTCCATCTCCCTGTGCTGCGCGGGGGGCCCCTGCAGCGGCAGCTGCAGCGCCAAAAACGAATTTGCTGCTGCAGTTATATTTTCGCAAAAAAGACCCACGCGGTTTGAAAGGTCCAGCAGCGCCTAAATAAATAAATAAATAAATAAATAAATAAATAAATAAATAAATAAATAAATAAATAAATAAATAAATAACAATTAATTAATTAAATTAAATAATTAAATAAATTAAATAAGCTAAATTAATTGGGTATGTCAAGTTGAATAAAAAAGGTAAAAAGTTAAATGAATTCAGTTAATTAAATTGGTTAAATATATTAAGTAAAGAGATTAAATCAATTAATTGAATTAATTGGATAATTAAAAAATAAATGGAATTAAATGATTAAATTAAATAAATAAATTGAATTAAAGGGTTTTAAATAATTAAAAGGGATTAAAGAAATAAAAGGAATTAAAAGGTTTTAAAATATTTAAAGGGGAGTTAAGAAATAAAAAGAAATCAAAAATTATTAAAGGCCAACTAAATAAACAAAAAAGATAATTTAAAAATAAAAAGATAATTAAACAAATAAAAGAAGATTCTTTATTCTTTAAAGAAAATAAAAGACAATTAAAAGGAAAGTAAAAGGGTAAACTTGGAAAAGAAAATATTAGAAAATAAAAGAAGACCAAAATAAAACTAAAAACAAAATAAATACAGTTAAAACAAACAAAAACAAAAAAGAAATCAAAATAAAAAGAGAACAAATAAAGCAAAAAGCAAATAAAATTAAAAAAGCTGAAAAACCGAAAAAGCGCAAAGCCGCTGCTGCTGCTGCTGCTGCTGCTGCTGCTGCAGCTGGGGTGTACGTACACCCCAGCGCACGTACACCCCACAGACGCACATTTTGTCTTTCGGAAAGAAGAGAATCCATTTCCAAAACTCTCAGCTTCCAGTGCGGCACTCGCAGCCGCTCTCGCATGTCTGCAGCAGCAGCAGCAGCAGCAGCAGCAGCAATTGCAAGTGCAGCACCAGCAGCTGCTGCAAGTGCAGCAGCAGTAGCAGCAGCAGCAGTTGCAGGTGCAGCACCAGTGCAGCAGCAGCGTAGCAGCAGCAGCAGCAGCAATGCAGCTGCAGTGCAGCAGGAGAAGCGGTAGCAGCAGTGCAGCAGAAGCAGAGGCAGCACCAATAGCAGCAGCAGCAGTGCAGCAGTAGCAGCAGCAACAGCAGCAGCAGCCGTGAAGCAGCAGCAGCAGCAGCAGCAGCAGTAAAAAGACCAAAAAGAAAAGACAAAAAAGACAAAAGAGGACGAAAAAAAGACAAAAAGAAACAAAAGATTAAAAGGACTAAAAAGAATAAAAGAAAAATAAAAAATAAAATAAATAAATAAATAAAAAGAGAAAAAGACCTGGCAGCAAATCTGTCTTTTCTTCCAAAGCCTCAAATGTGGGGCCAATGCTGCTGCAGGCATTGAGGCCCAAAACGCTGCTGCTGCTGCCGAGCTGCTGCAGCTGCTGCAGCTGCAGCGCCTTCGCGTTCAGGTACCGCAGCATCACTTGGCAGTCCCCGTCCAGCGCCCTGAGCAGCAGCAGCAGCAGCAGCAGCAGCAGCAGCAGCAGCAGCAGCAGCAGCAGCAGCAGCAGCAGCAGCAACAACAACAACAGCAGCAGCAGCAGCAACGGAGGTGCCATGGCTGCTGCTTCTCGCCTT
>NW_013654428.1:17500-23396 GCF_000499385.1 Eimeria necatrix
CTGCACACAGCAGCAGCAGCAGCAGCAGCAGCAGCAGCGGCAGCAGCAGCAGCAGCAGCAGCGGCAGCAGCAGCAGACACAAGAAACACTTTTAAATTCAGCAAACGGCAGCGAATGATGCAGTGTGAAGAGGCACCGACGCAGCAGCTGCTGCTGCTGCTTCTGCTGCAGCGGCAGCAGCAGCAGCTGCAGCAGCAGCTGCAGCAGCGGCTGCAGCTGCAGCTGCTGCTGCTGCTGCTGCTGCTGCTGCAGTTCTCTCTCTTCCCTCTCTCCGCCCTCTAAGCTTGTATCTCTTCAGTCGTTTTCTCTATTTGTCTCTTTTTATTATTTTTAGATTTTTAATTTTTTAATTTTTGATTTTTTAATTTTTTAATTTTTTTAATTTTTTAATTTTTATATTTTGCAAAATCTCTTTTCTTTTGTGTCTTCTCCATTTGGCTTTTCCTCTTTTAAATTTAATTGCCCTTCTTTCATTGAATTGCATTTAATTAACATCTTTTATTCATTTATTTTTATTTATTTTTATTTATTATTATATTTATTTATTTATCTTTATTTATATTTATTTATTTATTTTTATTTATTTACTTTCGAGTATTTAAACTACCTGGCAGCAGCAAATCCGTGTCTTCTGCCCGCAGCAGCAAAACTTCATTTCTTTTGCTGCTGCTGCGGACCTTTTCGCTGTCTTTTGCTGCTGCTGCCAGCAGCGCAGCAGCTTCCTGCAGCGGCCGCAGGGGCCTGACCCTGTGGGGCCCCCGGGGGGCCCCCCTGCTGGGGGGCCCCCCTGGGGGGCCCCCCTCGGGGGGCCTCCCTGGGGGGCCCCCCGAGGGGGGCCCCTCGGGGGGCCCCCAGGGGGGCCCCCAGGGGGCCCCCACAGAAGCCACTTCTGAACTTTCGCTTGAGGGGGCCCCCCTTTCTCTTTCTAATTCTGCTGCTGCTCTTAGGGCCCCCCCGGGGAACACGGGGGCCCTCAGACCCCGGGGCCCCTTCATGGGCTGCTGCTGCTGCTGCTGCTGCTGCTGCTGCTGCTGCTAGGAAAGCGCTAAAAGCAGCACTGAGAGCAGCAGAAGGCCCTTTCTTTCTAGGGGGCCCCCAAGCAGTAAACAAACGCCTCAAGCCACCCAATGAAGACCTAGGGGGGCCCCCCTGGGGGCCCCTCTGGGGCCCCTTTGGGGGCCCTTTGGGGGCCCTTTAGGGGCCCTTTGGGGGCCCTTTGGGGGCCCTTTGGGGGCCCTTTGGGGGCCCCTGGGGGGTTCTTTGGGGGGCTCTGGGGGCCCCCTAGAGGGTACAGGGAGGCCCCCGGGGGGCTGGGGGCCCTGTAGTGTCTGTGGCTTGTTGCAGCAGCAGCTGACAGCGAGTCAGCGCTGCTGGAAAGTGGAAAAGATAAAAAAGAAATTAAAAAGAGAAAAAATGAATAAAAAGGGTCAAAAAGAAGATTAAAATGGACAAAAAGAGAGGAAAAGGAAGATGTTGCTGCTGCTGCATGCAGCAGAGAGACACTTGTCTTCAAAAAAGCCTCAAAATGAGCCTGGAATGCTGCTGCTGCTGCTGCTGCAGCTGCTGCTGCTGCTGCTGCTGCTGCTGCTGCCGCTGGTCTGCCAGCGCGGTCTGCCGGCGCGCTGCTGCTGCAGCAGAACTGCAGCAGCAAGCAGCAAAAGGAATAAATTGGAATGAATTTATTTAATTTGGAATTATAATTCAAAATAAAAACGAAATGGACAAACAAAAGACCCAGGCATCAAACCCCAGCAGCAGCGACTCAACCGGCTGCTGCGAGCTGCGGCCCCCAGCCAGCCTGCAGCAGCAGCAGCAGCAGCAGCAGCAGCAGCAGCAACTTAAGTTGCTGCTTATATTATTAACTCTCATAAAATATTATTTTCTTTTCTTAAAAAAGACAAAAGCCCAGCAGCTGCTGCTGCTAAACTACCAGGCAGATACCACGGCCGAGCCCTGGGGGGCCCCATGGGGGGCCCCCTGGGGGGCCCCCTGGGGGGCCCCCCTGGGGGCCCCTTGGGGGGCCCCCTGGGGCCCCCTAGCGACCCCTGGGGCCCCCCAAGGGGCCCCCTGGGGCCCCCCAAGGGGCCCCCTGGGGCCCCCCAAGGGGCCCCCTTTGGCTGCACTGCTGAGCTGCTGCGGCCCCATAGATTCATCAGCATTTTTAATTTGTATTTCAATGCATGCATTTTTGCTTCCAAACACCTGCGCAGCAGTGCAGCAGCAGCAGCAGCAGCAAGCAGCAGCATGCATCTGCATGAGGCAACAGCAGCAGCAGCAGGCAGCAGCAGCAGCAACAGTAGCAGGCAGCAGCAACAGCTGCAGCCAACAGCAACAGCAGCAGCAGCAGCAAACAGTAGGGACAGTCTTGAGTCTGCTTGTCTTCTCTGCAACTCCAGCTTCCAATAGCTAGCTAGCTAGCTACAGCTAGCTGTAGAGAACCAGGCACTGAACAGCTAGCCACAGCTAGCTAGCTAGCTAGCTAGCTAGCTAGCTAGCCTCCCCATGTGGCTAGCTAGCTAGCTGCTGGTCATCCACTTCGCTTTAGCTGACCATTAGCTGGCGAGCTAGCTGCTGTCTAGCCAGCTAGCTAGCTAGCTGCTGTCTAGCTAGCTGGTGGCTAGCTAGCTAGCTAGCTAGCTAGCCAGATCCCGCCGCCACAAGATTCTCTAGCCCAATGGGTATTCCGCACTTTCCTTGTCTCGCCCCAGGGCTTAACTCTAAACCCTAAACCCTAAACCCTAAACCCTAGAATAGCAGCATCTTAATCACTACAGCCCCTGTCTCCAGGTTTTTAATTAACAGCAGAAGATCGTTAGCTAGCTGCAGCACGCTCCCATCCATGCTGAAGCTAGCTAGCCCGCTAGCTGGGCCAGCCGGCTGGCTAGCTAGCTAGCTAGCTAGTTAGCTAGCTAGCTAGCTAGCCAGCCAGCTACCCATGGCCAAGTGGACAGCAGCAGCTAGCTACAGCTGGCGAGCTATGGCTAGCTGCGGCTAGCTAGCCGGTTGCAGCTAGCTCCAGCTATTTACGCGGCTAGCTGCAGCTAGCTGTAGCTAGCTGTAGCTAGCTGTGGCTAGCTGTGGCTAGCTAGCTGCAGCTAGCTGCTGGCAGCAGCTGAAATGCCCTTGTGTCCAATTAAACTCGGGAGAGAGTTTTGCTGCTGCTGCTGCAGTGTACATACACTGGAGCTGCCTATACACCCCAGGGCGGGTCAAAAATAACAAGGAGCAGCAAAACCTCCGGGGCTTTTAAACCCTTGTGTCTCCAGACCCTGATTTAGGGTTTAGCTGCAGACCCTAATCTAGGGTTTCGGAGGGTTTGCTGGGGTTTGGCGGGCTGTAAGCCGCTGGGTCTAGGGTTTAGGGTTTAGGGTTTAGGGTTTAGGGTTTGCAAGGGCCCCACAAACTGCCCAGGCATTCAAGAGTCCTTCTTCTCGCCCTCCTGCAGAGTCAAAACGGAAGCAAAACAGCAGCAGCAATGCAGCAGCAGCAGCAGCAGCAAGGCAGCAGCAGCACAGCAGCACAGCAGCAGCAGCAGCAAGGCAGCAGCAAAAGACACCAGCAGCACGACAGCAGCGAGACAGCAGAAAGACAGCTGCAGTTGCAGCAGCAACAAGACAACAGCAAGGTAGCAGCGCAATACTGCAACAGCAACAGCAGCAAGACACCAGCAGCAGCAGCAGCAAGACAACAACAGCAACAGCAGCAGCAGCAGCAGCAGCAGCAGCAAGACAACAACAGCAACAGCAGCAGCAGCAAGACAACAGCAGCAACAGCAGCAGCAGCAGCAAGACAACAGCAGCAGCAGCAGCAGCAAGACAACAGCAGCAACAGCAGCAGCAGCAGCAGCAGCAAGAGAACAACAGCAACAGCAGCAAGACAACAACAGCAACAGCAGCAGCAGCAAGACAACAACAGCAAAAGCAGCAGCAGCAGGAGCAGCAGCAGCAGCAGCAGCAAACCTTTTTCTTGAGAGCCCTTTTTCTGAGACTGAGGCACTGGCCAAGTCGAATTTTGTTCCAAGTTTGTCTGGGGAGACTTTTCGCAAAAGCCAAAATTGCTGCATGCAGCCAATAAGGCGAAACTGTGGGGTGGCAGCAGCAGCTGCTGCTGCTGCTGCTGCTGCGCATGCACTGCAGCGCAGCAGCAGCGTAGCTGCAGCACCAAACACGCACACCCCCAAAAACCCTCAGCACCAAACCCCCAAACCCTAAACCCTAAACCCTCGACCTCCAGCGTCTAGGGTTTGCTGCGCCGCAAGGGTTTCCCCGCGGGCGCGCGGGGGTGCGCTAGGGTTTAGGGTTTAGGGTTTAGGGTTTCTGGAGTCCGGGCCAATCGCCCTTCAAACTAAAACAAAAAAAAGGGCTCCCCTTGCACAGCCCCTAGGGTTTAGGTCTACTGCCTAGGGTTTCGTTCTAGGGTTTAGTTCTAGGGTTTAGGGTTTAGGGTTTAGTTCTAGGGTTTAGGGTTTAGGGTTTAGGGTTTAGGGTTACGCAGCAGCAGAGGGCGTCATGAGTCCTGGGGTTTTGCACTTGGAGAGTTTTGTCGTCACCAGCAGCGGCACGTGGCACTGCACATCAATGCCGAAGGGTGCAGCTTCCACCTGAGCAGCAGCAGCAGCAGCAGCAGCAGCAGCAGCAGCAGCAGCAGCAGCAGCAGCAGCAGCAAGAGGCGCAGCAGGAGATGCAGCGGGGATGCAGGCGCAGCAGCAGCAGGTGCAGCAGCAGCAGCTGCTCCAGATGCGGAGAAGAAGCAGCGGGGTGTGTGCAGCAGAAATAAAGAAGAAGCCTCGCTAAACCCCAAACCCTAAACCCTAAACCCCAAACCCTAAACCCTAAACCCTAAACCCTCGCTGGCCTGGTCTCAGCCGCTCATTCCAAACCCTACGCCTAAACCCTACACCCCAAACCCCAAACCCTAAAGCCTGGCTCGCCGCGGCCCCAGTTGCTCACCCCAAGCCCCAAACCCTAAACCCTAAACCCTAAACCCTAAACCCTAAACCCTAAACCCTAGACCCAGCAGCAGCACCACCACCATCACCATCAGCACTACCATCACCAAAAGAAGCAGAAGCAGCACCCCAACCACCCCCAGCAGCAGCAGCAGCAGCACCCCATCCAGCAGCAGCACCCCGACCAGTCCCCGCAACAGCAGCAGCAGCAGCAGCAAGCAGCAGCAGCACCTCACCCAGCAGCACAAGCACCCGAACCACCCTCAGCAGCAGCAGCAGCAGCAGCAGCAGCACCCCACCCAGCAGCAGCAGCACCCGACCACCCCCAGCAGCAGCAGCAGCAGCAGCAGAAGCAGCAGCAGCAGCAGCAGCAGCAGCAGCAGCAGCAGCAGCGGACCATTGCGTGGGGGTAGGAAATGCCGGCGTTGTTGACGAGGAGGGAAATGTTTTTGTCTTTAATTGCTTCCGAAACTTTTTTGAAAACTTCTTCCGAACTTTCAGCAGCAAAATCCACCACCAAGCGGCACACCTTCAAAGGCCCACTTGCTGTCAGCTCCAGCTGCAGCAGCAGCAGCAGCAGCAGCAGCAGCGGTTGCAGCACCGGCAGCGTCAGCAGCAGCAGCAACAGCAGCAGCACAGCAGCAACAGCGACGGCAGCAGCAGCACAGCAGCAACAGCGACGGCAGCAGCAGCAACAATAGCAGCAGCAGCAGCAACAGCAACAGTAGCAGCAGCAACCGCAGTAGCAGCAGCAGCAGCAATAGCAGCAGCAGCAGCAGCAATAGCAGCAGCAGCAGCAATAGCAGCAGCAGCATCTCCTTCCACGTCAAGCCACCCCCCGCCCGCACCTCCCCACAGCCCCCTCAACAGCAGCAGCACACACAGCAGCACAAGCAGCAGCAGCAGCAGCAGCAGCAGCAGCAGCAGCAGCAGCAGCAGCAGCAGCTG
>NW_013654429.1:2500-23635 GCF_000499385.1 Eimeria necatrix
AGACGGGGCCAAATGCAGTTCCCGGGGAAGTAAAAAGCAAATAAATGACAAATAAATAATAAATGAATGATAAATAAACAAATAAATAAATAAATAAATGGAAAATGAACAGTTAAAACGCAGTTTCGAGACCACCGGCTCGCCGAGCTGTCCGTACACTCGACCTGCAGGCGCTGCAACTACAGACGCTGCAGCACTCGGGGCAAATGGACTTATTATTCGCAATTAAAAATGTTTATTTTGATTTAATTTTACATTTTAAATTCCAAATTTGCGTTTTTATTTTCGTTTTTGGGTTTAGTTCGGGTTTTGGCGTCTGTCTCGTTTGAGGTGTCCATACACCTCGGCGAGGCGGCGCCTCTTGGTCCAGTGTCTTGGTCTTGTCTTTCATTTTATTTCTTCTTTCGCGCGGAACTGCCGCCAAAGACGATTCAAATGAGAAGAACTCTTCATTTTCTTCATTTAAATTAATTTAAACTTTTAAAAAGTGGTTTGTTTTCGCTGCAGCGCCGCAGTTGCTGCTGCTGCTGCTGCGGTGTACGTACCCCACGGGAGCGAGACCACCGGTGCGCCGCCGGCTGGCGGCGCGCGGCGACGTTTAGTGCGGAATTTTCTCCCAAAAGAAACTCCGAAGTTTTTAAATGAATTGTTTTTGTTATTTGAATTAAATGAATTAAAAAAAAAGGAAAAAGGAGCTTCAAATGGCGGAGAACGGACTTCGGCGGGCGGGTGGGGAGGCTGCGGCTCGGCCGGTGGTTTGGGGTGTATGTACAGCGTTTGCGGCTAAAAAAAGGCGTTTTTTTCGAATTATTTGAATTAAAAATGAAGTTTTAGTTGAAATAAAACGAAATAAATCGAAAAAGAGTCTAAAGAGCAGCAGAAACAGCAGCAGGAACTGCAGCAGCAGCCCCAGCACACGCCGGGGCACACCTGCTGCTGCTGCACCTCAGCCTGCTTTCCTGCTGCTCTTTCGCGGGATTTGGGGTGTCTGCTGAGCTCTGCAGCAGCAATTAACTCAATTAAAATCACTTGAGTCAATTTGTTTTCTTCTTGGTGTTTTTTGGACCTTTGTTTTCCGAAAAGGGAAGGAAACAGCAGCAGCAAACCGCAGCAGCAGCAGCAGACGGCAGCAGCACCACTGGACGGACCGCCGCAGCAGCAGCAGCAGCAGCAGCAACAGCTGCAGCGCCTGCTGCCAGTTGCGAGCGTGGGGTCTCGTGCTTTGAGTTTTTTGCTGTTGGTTTTGTGTCTGTCTCTGTAGTGTCTTGCTGCTGCGTTGTCTCTGTCCATTTGCTGCTGCAGCAGCAACTGCCGCTGCTGCTGCTGCTGCTGCTGCTGCTCCCGACAAGATTTGCGGCTTTGCTGCTGCTGCTGCTCGGAAGCTCCGAAACAGAAGCTAAAGACAGAGGTGGGTGCACTGCGCTGCTGCTGCTGCTGCAGCTTCTGCGGTTGCTGCTGCTGCTGCTGTGGCTGTTGCTGCTGCTGCAGCTGCGGCTACTGCTGGCGCTGCAGCGGCAGCAGCAGCTCCCACCACTGCTGCTGCTGCTGCAGCAGGCAGCAGCTGCAAGTGGTTCGCTGCGAAGCTGCTGCTGCTGCTGCTGCTGCAACAGCAGCAGCAGCAGCGGCAGCAAAGCAGCAGCAGCAACAGCAGCGGCACCTCCCGCTGCTGCTGCTGCTGCTGCTGCTGCAGGCTACTTCTCTTTATATGCAAAATCACTTTGTGGGGTCTCTTCTTGCTGCTGCTTTTGCTGCTCAAATGCATTTTAATTAATTCTTCTCAATTTATATTATTATTTTCTCCATTGCTTTTGCTTGTTTTGCTGCCTCGCTTAAACTGCTGCTGCTGCTGCTGCTGCTGCTGCTGGTGCTGCAGCGGCAGCAGCAGCAGCAGCAACGCGTGCTTGAATCTTCTGTATCTGATTTTGTCTCGGTTTCATTTGGCCATTTTATTTAATTTGTTTTAATTCTTTTTTATTTCTTTATTCTTCTTTAATGGCTTTTATTTAATTTTAATTACTTTTACATTTTCTTTAAATGCATCTTTCAAATTTCTTATTTTGATAATCTCGTGTCTTGCTGCTGATGTAAAACTGCATCATTTCGTTTCTGCTGCTGCTGCTGCTGCTGCTTCTGCTGCTGCTGCTGCTGCTGCTGCTGCTGCTGCTGCTAACTCTGTTTCTGCTTCTGGTGTTTCTGCCATTTCGGTTGCTGCTTCTGCTGCTGCTCTTACTGGTGCTGCTGCTGGCGTTATTGCTGCTGCTGCTGCTCCTGCTGCTCTCGCTGCTGCTGCCGCTATTGCTACCGCTGCCATTGCTGCTGCTGCTGCCGCTCCTGCTGCTGCTGTTGCTGCTGCTGCTGCAGTTGCAGTGTCTGCTGCAGTTTTTTTTTTGCTGCTTTGTAGATTTGAAAGTGAAGTTTGCATTTATTCTAAATCCGTTTCATTTTTGTTTTCCTTTTAATTTAAATTTGAAGTCCTCCTCTTATAATATTTGTTATTTATTATTTAATTTGTTATTTATTTGTTTTTATTTATTTTAATTTTTTGCTTTCATTTTGCCTGCATGCGCTGGGGTGTACGTACACCTGGTGAATGTGTGGGTTTCGCGTTTGCGCGTTTTTGGGTCTTTTTGGCGAATTTTTGGATCATTTTGTTTCTTTTTGAACTCTTTTTAATATTTTTTGTTTAAAAAGAAGAAATTAATTCTTTTATTTCTCTTTTTTGCGCTTTTCGCTTTCGTTTTCCTCTCTTTTTGCTGCTTTGCTGCTCCTCGCTCGACTGGCCGCTCGCGTTGCATGCGCTGAGGTGTATAGACACCTCGACTCCCCACAAAGCCCTTTTCGCATTTGCGGATTTGTCGGAGTTTTATTTCTTTTGATTTGTGAAGAGTTGGTGCAGCAGCAGCAGAAGCAGCAGCAAAAGACGAGAATTAGTCCATTAGAATTATTGTTTCTTTCTCAAAAAAACTTTGCTGCTTCTCTCGGTGTCTCTTTCTCCTTCTCTCTCCTCACTCTTCGTTTGCTGCTGTCACCGAGTGGCTAGCTGGCTAGTGGCTAGCTAGCTAGCTAGCTAGCTAGCTGGGTGGCCGTTTGGCTGACTGGCTAGCTAGCTGGCTAGCTGGCTAGCTAGCCGGCTAGCTGGCTGCCTAGCTAGCTCCCTAGCTAGCTGTCTGCTGCGTAGCTGGCTAGCTAGCTAGCTAGCTAGCTAGCCAGCCAGCGCCGCAAAAGATGCAGACTTAGTTCCCCCGTACGCTGCCTTCAGGACGCCGACCTCGGTGCAGTGAAGCCCGGAGCAGCAGCAGCAGCAACAGCAGCAGCGGAAGCAGCAGCAACGGCAGCAACAGCAGCAACGCCAGCAGCAGCAGCAGCAGCAGCAACAGCAACAGCAACAGTAGGAAGAGCAGCCAAAGGAGCAGCTACGGTAGAGTTAAAGGAGGGAGCAGCAACAGCAAGGTCGCCAAAGCGTGATTATTGTTTTCTTCAGCAGCAACCGCAGCAACAGCAAAAACAGCAGCAGCAGCAGCAGCAGCAGCAGCAGCAGCAGCAGCATGGTTGCTCCTAGCCTGCGGACTTTTCCTCCTTTACCCATTTCGCTGGCTGCCCATGGCGCCGCGGAGCAGCAGTGCATTTGGAGGGGCCCTCTCCGTTTTTTTGAAGCAGAAGAGCTGCTGAGCAGCAGCAGCAGCAGCAGCAGCAGCAGCAGCGGCAGCAGCAGCAGGAGCTCCGACGGTGCTTGGGCGGCGAACGCCTCCCCGGTGCAGGACTCCTGCCTTGCTGCTGATGAGGGCCAGGCAGCAGCAGCAGCAGCAGCAGCAGCAGCAGCAGCAGCGGATGGACAGCTGACTGCAGCAGACACAGCAGCAACAAAGGATACAAGAGACGCTAGAGCGGCAGCAGAGGTTGCTGCTGCTGCTGCTGCTAAGCAGCAGCAGACGGCCCAGAGCCGCATCGGAGTTCCCGGGAGCCCAGCAGCAGCTGCGAAGGGGTCGGCGTTCGCGGGTTCTGCTGCTGCTGCTGCTCCGGTTGTTGCTGCTGCTGATGCAGCAGCAGCAGCAACAGCAGCAGCAGCAGCAGCCGGCGATTTTGCCCCGGCGGGAATTGCTGCTGCTGTCAGTGAGCAGCGCCGCCGCAGCAGCAACAGCACGAGCAGCACAACTGTGACCAGCGCGAGCGACGGCAGCAGCAGCAGCAACAGCAGCAGCAGCAGCAGCAGCAGGAGCAGCAGCAGCAGCAGCTATCTCTGCCCCCCCCCGCCCTGCCTGCGGCCGCAGCCCCCGCCAGACTTATCTGTGGAAGGTGAAGAAATGGATTTGCTGCTGCTGCCGCGGCTGAAGTATTCTTGGGAAGACACAGAAGATCCTTTTTGCTGCTGCTGCATGCTGCAGTCTGCTGCAGCAGCAGCAGCAGACAGCAGCAGCAAGGAAAAGTCAGCAGCAGCGGTGGCCATTCATGGGCTTTCGCAGCAACTCAGTGAAGCATTAGCCAAATGCATGGGCTGAAGTTTTTGCTGCTTTAGCAGCAGCAGCAGCAGCAGCAGCAGCAGCAGCAGCAGCAGCGTTTTTGCAGCAATAAAGTCGGCAGAAGGTGCAGCAAGAACAGCAGCACGAAGTGCAGCAGCACCTAGCAGGCAGCAGCAGCAGCAGAACTTGCTGCTGCTGCTTTATATACCGGAGCGCAGCAAGGTGCAAGAACAGCAGCACGAAGTGCAGCAGCACCTAGCAGGCAGCAGCAGCAGCAGAACTTGCTGCTGCTGCTTTATATACCGGAGCGCAACAAAGTTGTCCTAGAAGTCTGCAGCTGCTGCTGCTGTTTTTGCTGCCGGTGCTGCTGCTGCTGCTGCTGCTGCTGCGGCTCCAAGCTGCTGCTGCTGCTTGCGTATGGATCTGGTCAAGGCCTGACAAACAGCTGGGGCGGTTTTTTGTTTCGCCAGCCCGCAACAGCAGCAGCAGGGGGAGCAGCAGGAAGTGCAGCAGCAGCAGCAGCAGCAGCAGCAGCAGCAGCAGCAGCAGCAGCAACAGAGGGCGACTATCAAGAGAAGGCAGCTGATTCTTTTTTGCTGTTCTCTGTCGCCAATGTGTTTATTATTATTAAGGTAAACTGTAGGTAGGTTTATTTTTTTTTTCCTGTTTTCCATTATTGGGGAAGCAATGCAGCAGCAGGAAGCAGCAGCAGCAGCAGCAGCAGCAGCAGCAGCAGTTGCGGCGGCAGTGCTGGCTGTAGCAGCAGCAGCAGCGGTGGCAGTAGCACGCACAGGTGCAGCCACAGAACAGCAGCAGCTGAAGGTGGTGGCGGCAAAGACATCCTGTTGAAGCAGCAGCACAGCAGCAGCAGCAGCAGGAGCAGCAGCAGGGGCAGCAGCAGCAGCAGCAGCAGCAGACTGCATGCAGTGATGCAGAATTCTTTAATGCATTTTTCGGGTCCAGTGGACCATTGGTTCAAAGCCATCAGCAGCAAATTGGCCAAGGCTTGAAGTTTTGTTCAAGCAGGGCCTGTTGAGGCCAGCAGCAGCAGCAGCAGCAGCAGCAGTATAGCTGCAGTAGCAGCAGCAGCAGCAGCAAAACCGCTGCTGCTGCCTGCAAGTCTTTTGAGCACAAGAGACGCTTTCGAAGCAGCAAAATGCAACAGGACTTTCAGCTCGCTGGCCAGGGAGGGACGAAGCAGCTGCTGCTGCTGCAGCAGCTGTTACTGCAGCAGCAGCAGCTGTTGCTGCAGCAGCAGCAGCAAACGCAGCAGCTGCCGCAGCCGCAGCTGCGGTGGCATCTGTCCCGGGAGCCGAATCGGGAGCTCCCGCGGCAGACGCTGCGTTTGCTGCTGCAGCAGCAGTTGCTGCTGCAGCAGCTGCTGCAGCAGTTGCTGCTGCAGCAGTTGCTGCTGCTGCAGCAGTTGCTGCAGCAGCAGCAGCTGCTGCAGCAGCAGCAGCAGCAGGGTGGCGAGGGAGTTGGAGTTGAAGGTTTGAAGGCGTTTTGTTTTTTTTTTTTTCATTGGAGGGGATCTTTTGGAAAGAAGAAAAGTGAAAAGAAGTTTCGGAGTTTCGGCGAAAAGCCGCAGCAGCAAAAGTGTGGGGCGTGGGGTGTACGTACACCCGAAGTGTGCAGCAGCAGCAGCAGCAGCAGCAGCAGCAGCAGTGTACGTACACCCCAGTGCGCAGGAGCGCGGAGTCTCGGAGAGAAGTTGGAGAATTAAAATCCAATTATAAATCCGAGCAGCAGCAAAAGACAAATTCTTTCTTCATTGTCCTTCGAGTTTGCTGCTGCTGCTGCAGCGTTTGCTGCTGCTGCAGTGGCAGGTCCTTCTCGGTTGACTTTCGAAGTTGTCAATGGAGACAATAAGTCAATTCAGATGCCACTTCCGAGAGTTGCTGCTGCTGCTGCTGCTGCTGCTGCTGCTGCTGCTGTTAAAGAAGCCCCTTGCTGCTGCTGCTGCTGCTGCTGCTGCTGTTAAAGAAGCCCCCTGCTGCTGGTGCTGCTGCTGCTGCTGCCGTCTTAGAGACGCAGATTCCTGCGGCTGAGGCTGCTGTTAAGTGCAGACGCTCGCTGCTGCTGCTGTTGCTGCTGCTGCTGCTGTCACTGGGGGCAGAGTTGCTGCTGCTGCTGTTGCAGCTGTTGCTGCTGCTACAGCTGTGTTGCTGTTTATTAGTCAGACGCGTTTGTAGATAGTGCTGCTGCTGTGCTTTGAGAAAAAGAGGTGTGCTGCTGCTGTTCCTGCTGCTGCAGCTGCTGCTGCTGTTCCTGCTGCGGCTGCTGCTGCTGTTCCTGCTGCTGCGGTCGGCGTACTGTAGCAACTGCTGCTGCCAGTGAGCTGGTGGTGTTGCTGCTGATGCTGCTGGTTCTGTATTGCTGCTGCTGATGCTGCTGGTTGTGTATTGCTGCTGCTGCTGCAGGATTGGACGATTGCTGCTGCTGCTGCTGCTGCTGTAGAGTTGAGCGGTTGAAGCTGCTGCTGGAGCGGGGTTGGGTGCTTGCTGCTGCTGCTGCAGCAAAAACCACCTGCTGCTGCTTTTGGTACTGTTGTGGTGGACGCCTTCTGCTGATGCTGCTGCTGCTGCTGCTACTGCTGCTGCTGCTGCTGCTATTGCTGCTGCTGCTACTGCTGTTAGGACGAACTGCTGTTGCTGCTGTTAAAGGCACCTTCTACTGCCACTTACTGCTTCTGCTGCCAAGATGCCTAGTATAACCGCTGCTGCTGCTGCTGCTGCTGCCAGTTGCAGCAGCTGCTGCTGCTGTTGCTGCTGCCAGTTGCAGCAGCTGCTGCTGCTGTGTATAGCCTACAAACTCTGTGGACTGCAGCAGCCAAGTGGCCCTTGGGAAGCAACTAATGCATTATTTAAATTTTTTAAAAAATGAAAATTAAAAATATTTAAAATAACATTTTGGAAAGTGTTTTTAAAATATTTCCAATCTAATTAAGTGTATATACACTGCTCCGATGTGCATCCAAAAAGTCCCATAGATATCTACAAACCCTAAACCCTAAACCCTAAACCCTAAACCCTAAATTTCGGACTATGGGTCTGCGCGTTGTTGCGAATTAGTTGAATTGTTTTCTCTTCTGAATTTAAATAAAAACTTTAAAAATGGTTTTTAAATTTAAATAAAAACTTCAAAAAATTTAAATTCAAAAAACTCTAATTCAAATGTGTGCATTTTGTGCATTTAAAAGCAAAGTTGAAGAAGTATTAATAAATCTTGTTTTGTTTTTTATTTATATTATCCTTGAAGTCCATTTACTATTTTAATTTATAAAAAAATCCTTTTAATTCATTTACTATTTTTATTTATAAATTAAAAAATATTTTCCAGAAAGTTTTTTGTTTGCTGCGCGTGCATGGGGTGTACGTACACCCGGCACAAGTTCGAAAAAAACGGAATTTTGAGTTTAAATGCCATTTTGAGTACTTTAAATGATTTTAAAATTAATAATACCATTAAAAATAAAATATTTGATTAAATGGGCTTTTAAAAGTGCTTTAAATGAATTATTTATTCAATTTTGGCAGTACAAACATACTTTTTGGGTGTATGTACACCTCTTCATGTAAATACACGCTAAACAACAAAATGTCATTTTAAAGGAAATCATTTTAAATGCAATAAAGATGCCATTTCATTTTAAAATGCCATTATTAATACATAATAATACATATTATTAATGGCATTTAAATAAACATGCCATTTTATTTCAAATTTTTAATTTAAGTTTTAAAAAGTGCACTTGCATGCGCGGTGTACGTACACCGCAGCTCCGGTGTACGCGCATGCATGCAAGCTGCGGTGTACGTACACCCAAATTTGTGGGGTTTTGCGTTTAAATAGTTTAATTAAATAAATATATTTTAAATGAAATTCATTTTATTAAATGAAATTTATTTTATTTGAAGTTTATTTTATTTCAAGTAGATAATGCAATCTTTGCAATTTTTACTTCATAAATGTTTTAAGCTCTGCATGCAAAACACCAAAACTTTTTATTTTTTTAATTTAATTTAATTTAATTTAATTTAATTTAATTTAATTTCATTTCATTTAATTTTGTAAATTAAAAGAATATGCATTGGTTTGTTTTGTTTCATAAAATAGAATAATAGAATTGTTTTTTGCACAATAAATGCCAGCTTTCCTATTTTGCTGCTGCTGCTGCTGCGGTGCTGCTGCTGCTGCAGCTGCTGCTGCTGTGCTGCTGTGCTGCTGCTGCTGCTGCTGCTGCTGGAGGACTTTGCATTATGGCAGTAGCAAAATAGAAAAAAGAAATAATTATTTAATTTAGAAAATTAATTCAATTATTTTTTGACATTTTAATTCGCACAGAGTTCTCATGCCCCCTGCTGGAGGGGCAAAAAAAAAAAACAAATTTCTTTTTGAGGCAAACAAATGCCCCACAAACCCTAAACCCTAAACCCTAAACCCTAAACCCTAGACTATAAGCCATTGCCATTTTTCAATGAGGGTTTGGGAAATTAGGGTTTTGGGTTTTGCCTTCGCTGTGGGGTGGTGCTGCAAAACCCTCGGGCCGCCTAGGGTTTAGGGTTTAGGGTTTAGGGTTTTCTGGCAGGAAGAGTTCTCAGGAAATTCGCTAGAAATCCTAAACCCTAAACCCCAAAACAGCGTATAGAGTCGGGGGCCCACGGAGGTAAGGAGTTCTGAAGCGGCCACAAAACCCTAAACCCTAAACCCTGAATCAGCGTATATCGTTACAGGCCCAAACGCGTGACGTGCAGGCAGCAGAAGCATAAGCGTTTGCTCCTAGGGTTTAGGGTTTAGGGTTTAGGGTCTTGTGAGGGTTTAGGGTTTAGGGTTTCCCGCTGCGCGCAAAATGCGGCGGGAAAGAGCTTCTAGAGAAGAAATCGCCTGAGCAGCAAAGCAGCAAAACAAAAGCCACAAAATTAGGGTTTAGGGTTTAAGAACAAAAGCCACAAAATTAGGGTTTAGGGTTTAGGGTTTAGGGTTTGAGAGGGCCTGCGCCGTGGTCTGTAAGCAGCAAAAGTGCTGAAGAAACGAAAAGAGCGGCCACTGCAACGAAGTGTTTTGCTGTTGCTGCAGTTGCTGCTGCTGCTGCAGTTGCTGCTGCTGCTGCTGTTGCTGCTGCTGCTGCTGCTGTTGCTGCTGCTGCTGCTGCTGCTGCTGCTGCTGCTGCTGCCTGCTGCTGCTGCTGCTGCTGCTGCTGATGCTGCTGCTGCTATTGCTGCTGCTGCTGCTGCTGCGGCCTTCAGCAGAGCCGCTGTGCTGTCTCGACAGCAGGGGAGTTTCTCGCCCTGCTGCAGCTGCAGGCGCCACTGCAGCAGCAACAGCAGCAGGAGCAGCAGCTGCAGCAGCAGGAGCAGCAGCTGCAGCTGCAGCAGGAGCAGCAGCTGCAGCAGCAGCTTTTGCTGCTGCTTCATTTGCTGCTGCTTTGTGGAAGGCGTAGGGCCTAGCTTTTGCCCGCTGCGCTAATTGCTGAATTCTCGCAGAGAGAACAGCTTGCTGCTGCTCCATGTCTGCTGCAAGCACTTCTTCCTGCTGCTGCTGCTGCTGCTGCTGCTGCTGCTGCTGCTGCTGCTGCGTTTGAGTGGCAGCAGCAACAACAGTTCGGTGTGAGGGCGCCGGGCCCGCAAGCAGCTTAGGTACAGGGCTTCTTGCTGCTGCTGCTGCTGTTGTTGCTGCTGCTGCTGCTGCTGGTGTTTCTTCGGTATCTGAAAAGCCCACGAGCTGCTGCTGCTGCTGCTGCTGCTGCTGGTGTGCGTCGGTGTCTCTAAGGTACTGCAGCACGAGGGGATCTACTTGTGCTGCTGCTGCTTCTGTGTTTGCTGCTGCTTGGCAGGCCTTGTCTGCTGCTCCTTTTGCTGCTTTGTGCTGCAGCAGAAAGAGCTGCTGCGCCAGTGCATCTCTAGCAGCAACTTCTGCGTCCCTGGCTTGCTGCAGCTCTGCTGCTTCTTGCTGCTGCTGCTGCTGCTGCCGCTGCAGCTCCTCCGCCTCGCGCTGCAGCGCAAATATTTGCTGCTGCTGCTGCTGCTGCTGCTCCAGGTGCTGCTGCTCAGCAGCAGCAAGCCTAGCCATCAGCCGTTCCACACGTTCTTTGTGCCTGCAAAATCCCCAAACCCTAAACCCTAAACCCTAAACCCTAAAACCTAAACCCTAAACCCTCAAACATAAAGACAAAATTTCAGCCTTGCTATAGCCTCCTGCGCGGTTACCTGCAGTCCCTGGGGGCCATCACGTTGCTGTGTCGTGAGGGTTTAGGGTTTAATTTAGGGTTTAGGGTTTAGGGTTTAAATTAGGGTTTAGGGTTTAGGGTTTAGCGCGCCTTTGAATGAGGGTTTCTCTCTCTTGTGCTGCACTTTCAGCAGCTTCTTTGAGTCTTTCTTGAAAGAGGGTTTCTGTTGATTTGAGTTTAGCAGCAAAAGAGTCTGCTGCTGCTTGCAGGGTTTGCTCTGCTGCTGCTGTTGCTGCTGCTGCTGCTGCTGCTGCGCCCCGCTGCTGCTCCAGCAGCAGCTTTTCATAACCCCCCCGAATTTCACATATTGCTGCTTCATGCGAAGCCCGCTGCTGCTGCAGCTCGTTGGAGTGCTGCAGCTGCAGCAGCTGCATCTCCTAAGCGCAGCAGCAGCAGCAGCAGCAGCAGCAGCAGCAGCAGCAGCAGCAGCAGCAGCAGCAGCAGCAGCAGGAAGCAGCAGCAGCAGCAGCAGCAGCAGCAGCAGCAGCAGCAGCAGCAGCAGCAGCAGCAGCAGCAGCAGCAGCAGTGCATGTTGGATCTATAAAGCTGCAGAACCGTTAGTTCTTCTACGCGAGAGGCCCACCCTAAACCCTAAACCCTAAACCCTAAACCCTCAGCACGAGTGCCTTGACGTAGAGGCCAAGCTATGGAGCTAGGCGCTGCATAAACCCTAAACCCTAAACCCTAAACCCTAAACCCTAAACCGTTACGTTTAAACCTTAGCTGCCGTGGCGAACCCCCTCGCTGCTCCTAAACCCTAAACCCTAGGTTCTAGACCCTAAACCCTAACCCCTACATCGTAAACCCTCAGCCCTGTGCCCAAACCCTAAACCCTAAACCCTAAACCCTAAACCCTCACTTGTTTGTGGCTGCTGAGGGCGTCTGCAAGGGCTCTTTCTGCTGCTGCAGCACTTGAATGGACTTTTCCTTTTTCAATTTCTTCTTCCAACTTTTCTTTTATTTTCTTTTTGTCTTTTATTGATTGAAGTTCCAAAAGATGACTCAGTCGCAGTCGCTCCACCGCTCGCCCGTGCTCTGCAAACCCCAAACCCTAAACCCTAAACCCTAAACCCTAAACCCTAAACCCTAAACCCTAAGCCCTCAGGCGGCCCTTTTGCAGCTTCGCAAGAGCCAGCGCTGCCCGGGACACAAACCCTAAACCCTAAACCCTAAACCCTCAGATGCTAGGAGGAAACGGAACTGAAGGGCCTGTACTGCCTGTCTAGGGTTTAGGGTTTAGGGTTTAGGGTTTAGGGTTTGTTACCTTCTAGGGTGTTTTTGAGGGTTTGGTCTGCTCTGTCTCTTTCCTCCTTTAGCTCTCTTTCTGCTTCTGCTTTTTGTTTATTTAATTGAGATTTAAATTCTCCTTCTCTCATCTGCAGCAGCAGCTCGTGCTGCTGCTGCTGCTGCTGCTGCTGCTGCCACAGGCGCTCCCTCAGCGCCTTCTCTGCTGCAGCAAACCGCTGCTGCTCCTCCTCCAGAGCTGCTGCGTGCTGCCGCTGCTGCTGCTGCAGCTGCGTGCGAGCAGCAGCTAACTCGGCCCTTAACTCTTCTATACTGGGCTGCAGCAAACCTGCAGCAGAAGCAGCAGCAGCAGCAGCGGCAGCAGCAGCACCCTCTAGAGCAGCAGCAGCAGCAGCAGCAGCACCCTCTAGAGCAGCAGCAGCAGCCACGGGAGACGCTGCAGGAGCAGCGCTTGAAGCAGCAGCAACAGCAGCTCCAGCAGCCGCATGCTTACGAGCACCAGCATCTGCAGCAGCAGCAGCAGCAGCAGCAGCAGCAGCAGCAGCAGCAGCAGCAACAGCAGGCTGACCCTTTTCCTCGTTTTGCCGCAGCAGCTGCAGCTGCTTGTGCTGCTGCGTCCTGAGGCTGCTGATTTCAACTTCCAATTCATTTATTTTGCTGCTGTTTGCTGCTTCCAGCTCAGCTAGCTCCACCTTGTGCTTGTTGGACAACGTCTGCAGCAGCAGCAGCAGCAGCAGCAGCAGCAGCAGCAGCAGCAGCAGCAGCAGCAGCAGCAGCAGCAGGATGGGATGGGGGATGCAAGAGCGAGAGCACAAACAGGGATCAAAGGAGCAGCAGCAACTGCAGCAGCAGCAGCAGCTGCTGCTGCTGCTGCTGCTGTTGCTGCAGTGGCCGATTGGAAGCAAAAGGCCGTTTGTGTTTTCCCACTGCTGCAGAGGAAGCCCGAGCGCCCACGCTAGGGTTTAGGGTTTAGGGTTTAGGGTTTAGGGTTTACGTTGATTTGCTGCTCGTAGGCCATTTGGAGTTGGATGACAGTTTCTGCAAGTTTGGATTTTTCTTCATCAATTCTTTTTTTGAAATTAATTTTTAAAAGTTTTATTTCTGTTTCTTTTGCTGCTAGCATTTCTGCTTCTGCTGCTGCTCCCTGCGGCAGCGTCACCAGCAGCTGCTGCTGCTGCTGCTGCTGCTGCTGCTGCTGCTGCTGGTCGAGCTGCTGCTGCAGCTGTTGCTCCTGCTGCTGCTGCTGCTGCTGCAGCTGTTGCTGCAGCTGCTTCAGCTCCTGCTGCAGCAGCTCCAGTGAAGACTCCAGCTGCAGCGTCTGCTGGCGCTGCAGACCACAAACCCCAAACCCCAAACCCTAAACCCTAAACCCTAAACGCTAAACCCTAAACCCTAAACCCTAAACCCTCACAGAGTGCAAGACGAAAAAGAAACAAACACGAAGGGGGCCAGATGAATTAAAAGCTGCTGAAGTAAACAACTTAAAATAAACAAATTAATTAATTAATTAATTAAAATAAGAAGAATAAATAAATTAAAATTAATAAATAAATTAAAATTAATTAATTAATTAAAATAAATCAATTAATTAAAATAAATTAATTAATGCAAATTAAATTAACTTACCAGTGCCTTGTTTTCTGCCTCAAGATAATCCTTGCCCCCCATGCCCAGCAGCGCCACTTGCTGCTGCTGCTGCTGCTGCTGCAGCTGCTGCTGCTGCTGCTGCAAACACGAAGGGGGCCAGATGAATTAAAAGCTGCTGAAGTAAACAACTTAAAATAAACAAATTAATTAATTAATTAATTAAAATAAGAAGAATAAATAAATTAAAATTAATAAATAAATTAAAATTAATTAATTAATTAAAATAAATCAATTAATTAAAATAAATTAATTAATGCAAATTAAATTAACTTACCAGTGCCTTGTTTTCTGCCTCAAGATAATCCTTGCCCCCCATGCCCAGCAGCGCCACTTGCTGCTGCTGCTGCTGCTGCTGCAGCTGCTGCTGCTGCTGCTGCAGCTGCTGCTGCTGCAGCAGCAGCTGCTGCTGCTGCTGCTCTGACGGCTTCAGGGCGGCCTCAACAGCAACTAATAAGGAGGAAGCCTCTTGCAGCCGAGCCTGTGCAGCACGCAAACCCTAAACCCTAAACCCTAAACCCTAAACCCTAAACCCTAGCATGATTAAAAGAAAGAAAAAAACACAAACCCAGTGAGTAGTACAAATAAATTTAATAAATTAATAAATTAAAAATAATAAATAAATAAATAAATAAATAAATAAATAAATAAATAAATAAATAAATAAATAGTTGACAATAAGAATAGATGAAAAATAAATAATAAATGGTTTTTAAAATAATAAAAAATGATAATACAGGCAAAGAGCAAAAACTAAAATAGAATTGAAAACAAAAACAGAAATTAAAATTAAATTAAAATTAAAATATTAAAATTAAAATTAAAATTAAATTTGAAATTAAAATTAAAATTAAATTTAAAATTAAAATTAAATTTAAAATAAAAATAATTAATTAAATGAAAGTGCTGCTTCACCTCCGCGCGGCAAATCTCTGAAGCGTCCCCAGAAGAAAGAGACCGCTGCGACTGCTGCTGCTGCTGCTGCTGCTGCTGCTGCTGCTGCTGCTGCTGCTGCTGCTGCTGCTGCTGCTGCTGCTGAATAGGGCGAAGGTGCAGTGCGCAGCAAGTCCCTCAGCTGTCTGCGCAATGCTGCGCAAAGTTTCTTCGAGGTAGTTTAGCTGCTGCTGCGGCTGGGGGCCCCCCAGTCCTGCTGCTGCTGCTGCTGCTGCTGCTGCTGCTAGCTGCTGCTGCTGATGCTGCTGCTGCAGCAGCTCCACGCAGCGCAGACCCTCAGCAGCAGCAGACAACACTGCCTCCAGCCCAGATATGAAGTCAGTGCTTACGGAAACGCTCCGGTCCGTGAGAAGCTGCTGCTGCTGCTGCTGCTGCTGCTGCTGCTGCTGCTGCTGTAGTCTCAGCTGCTCTTGTTGCAGTTCGAGCTGCTGCTGCTGCCGCTGCTGCTGCTGCTGCTGCTGCTTCCGCGTTTTTGTGTGTGGCTTCCTCTGCTTCTTTTTGCCTGCAGTGGCGGCCTTCTCCTCCCCCCCGCTGCTGCTGCTGCTGCTGCTGCTGCTGCTGCTGCTGCTGGTGGCTTTGCTGGCAGCAAAGGAAGTAGTTCTGCGGCTCCGCAAGCAGCTCGGAAGCCTCCTGCTGCTGCTGCTGCTGGGCAGCCACCTTTTGCTGCTGCTGCGGATTATGAAGCGGGAAGGGGCCCTTGACAGCAGCGCCCTTTGGATTGTGTCTTCTTGCTGCTGCAGCAGCGCAGCCAAGTCCTGCAGCGGCCCCGCGCCTGCTGCTGCTGCTGCTGCTGCTGCTGCTGCGCCCTCACTCAAACGCTCCTGAGCCGTCCTCAGCGACTCCGCGAGCTGCGCGCACAAACAGCAGCAGCAGCAGCAGCAGCAGCAGCAGCAGCAGCAGCAGCAGCAGCAGCAGCAGTAGCGGCAGTGAAGGAATGCGAGACACGCACGAAAGGCAGCAGCAGCAGCTGCTGCTGCTGCTGCTGCTGCAAAAGCAATACGATCGAAAAAGCGGCCATAAAGGCTGCAGCAGCAGCAACAACAGCAGCAGCCACACAGGCAGCAGCAGCAGCGACAACAGCAACAAAACCAGCAGCAATTCCACAATAGCAGCAGCAGCAACAGCAGCAGCAGCAGCAGCAGCAGCAGCTCACAGATCTGTTATCTTCTCTTAATTGTTTTGTTTCTTGCTGCTTATCTTCTGCATAACGTGCCAGCCTCTCAACTTCCTGCTGCAGCTGCTGCACTTGTGCTGCTGCTGCTGCTGCTGCTGCTGCTGCTTTTTCTTTCTCATTCTGAATGAAAGCAAAACACAAACACTACCCGTGCTGCTGCTGCTGCTGCTTCTGCTGCTGCCAGTGCCAGTGCTGCTTGTGCTGCTACTGCTGCTGCTGCTGCTGCTTCTGCTGATGCTTGTGCTGCTGCTGCTGCTGCTGCTGCTGCTGCTGCTAACCTCTTCATTATGCAGGTCTTCTTTGCTTCTCTCGAGTTGCTGCTGCAGCTTGCGAACCTCTGCAGCAAGAAGCCTTCCTTCTGCTTCTGCTGCCTTTTGCTTGTCTGCTGCTTCTGCTGCTGCTGCTTCTGCTGCTGCTGCTGCTGCTTCTGCTGCTGTTGCTGTTGCTTCTGCTGCTTCTTTTTCCTTCTTTTGCTCTTCAAAACGCCACGGAGTTTCGCATATCTAAAAAGTGAAACAAACGGAAAATATCCTAAAACACTGGCTAGCTAGCTAGCTAGCTAGCTAGCTAGCTAGCTAGCTAGCTAGCTAGCTAGCTAGCTAGCTAGCTAGCTAGCTTTGAGAAGCAGCAGCAGCAAAAGTAGTAGTAGCAGCAGCAGAAGCAGCAGCGAAGCCTTAGTCGCCTTGGCCAGCAGCAGCAAGAAGACAGAACAGCAGCACTTCCAGCAGCAGCAGCAGCTTAACCAGAAGCAGCAGCAGCACAATCAGCAGCAGCAGCAGCAGCACAACCAGCAGCAGCAGCAGCAGCACAACCAGCAGCAGCAGCAGCAGCACAACCACCAGCAGCAGCAGCACCACCAGCAGGAGTAGAAACAGCAGCACAACCAGCAGCAGCAGCAGCACCACCAGCAGGAGTAGAAGCAGCAGCACAACCAGCAGCAGCAGCAGCAGCAGCAGCAGCAGCAGCAGCAGCACCTGTTTGACGAATCTGAGGGTTTCGTGCTGCAGTGCTCTGAGGGTTTTGAAAAGAATTATTTTTTCTGCTTCGACTTTTTCCCGCAGCTGCTGCACTGTCTTCTCCGTGGCTCTTTCCGGCAGCGCAAACCCTCGCAAAGGGGCCTGCACAAACCCTAAACCCTAAACCCTAAACCCTAAACCCTAAACCCTAAGCCCTAAACCCTAAACCCTAAACCCTGGCTCTGAGGTGCTGGTGCGTGAAGTGCGCGTTGCAAAGAGTTGCTGCGGCAGTGAACTCCCCAACTGCCAAACCCTAAACCCTAAACCCTAAACCCTAAACCCTAAACCCTAAACCCTAAACCCTACTTGGAGTTGGAGAGCCTTCCACGCTGCAAGGTTGAGCTTGAGCCATTCGTTCATGGCCGGAATTGAAATGCTGCTGCTGCTGCTGCTGCTGCTGCTGCTGCAGCAGCAGCTTTTTAAACTTAAGAGCTTTTCCTCCAGTTCAAGCCGCAGCCGGCTAGCAGGGTCCAGTGCTGCTGCTGCTGCAGCAGCAGCAGCAGCAGCAGCAGGATCAGCAGCAGCAAGAGCTTCGCAGCTCTCATGCAAATCAGCTAGGGGGCCCCCCCGGGGGGCCCCCCGGGGGCCCCCCCGAGGAGTGGGCGAAAGGTCTAGCTCAAGCCCCTGCAGCAGCAGCAGCTGCTGCTGCTGCTGCTGCTGCTGCTGCTGCTGCTGGCTAGCTGCTGCTGCAGAAGCTGACGCCTCCGTGGCCCGCTGCTGAGCAGCCCGCAGCTGCGCCTGCGCAAACCCCAAACCCTAAACCCTAAACCCTAAACCCTAAACCCTAGATGGCGGCGTCAGCGCCTCGCAAAACTGCCGCCCCTCCGCGACGCGCCTAGGGTTTAGGGTTTAGGGTTTAGGGTTTAGGGTTTACCTGGAGCCTAACTATGGTTTGGTCTTTCGCAGCTAGCTGGCTAGCCATCAGCTTTTCTCTTAGCTGCTGCTGCTGCTGCTGCGCCCGCAGCCTGGCTTGCTGCAGCTGCTGCTTCGTCTTCTCCCGCAGCCGCTGCTGCTGCTGCTGCTGCAGCTGCGAGCTCTTCAGCCGCAAACCCTCAACCACCGACACAAGGTCCATGCCCCCTAATCGCAAACCCTAAACCCTAAACCCTAAACCCTAAACCCTAAACCCTAAACCCTAAACCCTGGTTGTGCGTGCGAGCGACCGCCGCTGGAAGGGGCGCGGAGGGAGAGCAGGTGCGAGAAATCCTCAGGCTCTGGAGCTTAGGGTTTAGGGTTTAGGGTTTAGGGTTTAGGGTTTAGGGTTTAGGGTTTAGGAACCTGCGAGGGTGTTTGCGAGGTGGTGGTAGCGCTGCATGCCGCCAATAAGGTCTCCTAATTCGCTGTTGATTTCGTCAGCAGCAAACCCTAAACCCTTGGCCAAACCCTCAGCAGCAGCAGCAGCAGCAGCAGCTGCTGCTGCTGCTGCTTCCGGCGCTGTGCTTACAGACCACAAGTCGCTGTCCTGCGCCAACGCACAAACCCTAAACCCTAAACCCTAAACCCTAAACCCTCGAAGCAAGGCCAGAAACGCGAAGACTCCAGGCGCCCAGGGATGACCTGCTGCTGCTGCTGCTGCTGCTGCTTCTGCTGCTGCTGCTGCTGCTTTTGCTGCTGCTGCTGCTGCTGTTAAGTGAGCAGCAGCAGCAACAGCAGCAGCAGGAGAGGCGTTTGCACTTTTCAAACATCTCAGCACACACACTCGCCTGCCATTTATTCTCCAGTAGAGGGCTTAGCAACGAGGGTTTAGGGTTTAGGGTTTAGGGTTTGGGGTTTAGGGTTTAGGGTTTAGGGTTTAGGGTTTACTCGGGTAAGGTTTGTGTCGGGTGCCGTCATGTCTGAGTGGTGTCTTGAGGGGGCCCCCGGGGAGGGGCCCCTGTGGCAAGTTTGGTGTTTCATCTTCTCAAAACCCTAAACCCTAAACCCTAAACCCTAAACCCTAAACCCTCACAAGCCCGAGGCCGGGGTGAGAGGCGGGGGCTGCTGGGGTGTCGGCGGTAGCGAGGGTTTGAGAAGGCGACCGCATTTTAGCGCGAAAAGAAATAAACCCTAAACTAGGGTTTAGGGTTTAGGGTTTAGGGTTTAGGGTTTAGGGTTTGGGCTCTGGAGGCTCAGTGGTCTGGTTCAGCCTCGCACGAAGACGCCCACCGGGAATGGGAGATCAACAACCCTAAACCCTAAACCCTAAACCCTAAACCCTAGGCCGCCGCTTATTGGCTTTGCAATTTATATTCCGCTGCATAAATGCATAAAGTTGTAAAGACGCTAAACCCTAAACCCTAAACCCTAAACCCTAGGGGGCCCCAGCGGTTCGCTGCGCGAGCAACCGGCCTGGACCCTCCAAGGGATTAGGGTTTAGGGTTTAGGGTTTGGAGTGCTCTTCAGTGTCTGGCTTGCAATTTATTAAGACTGTTCTTTCGCTTTAATTTGTCTTCTTTATCGAGCGCAAACCCTAAACCCTAAACCCTAAACCCTAAACCCTCGCTCGTCAGCTCGACGCTGTCTCCGACCGCCGCCGACAGTCAGGCCTACGAACCCTAAACCCTAAACCCCAAACCCTAAACCCTAAACCCTAAACTCTGCCTTTCTTAAAACGAGGTTATTCTTTGCCTTTTTGGCCTTCGCATTAGCCGTGGCGAGGGTTTAGGGTTTAGGGTTTAGGGTTTAGGATGCGGCTTGGTGGGCTCTGAAGATGAGCGTCGGCAGCAGCAGAAGTTGTCTAGGGTTTAGGGTTTTGCTATTCCTCTTTTTAGGGTTTAGGGTTTACAAATCTGAATCTCTAGACCCTTCTGTTTCTCTGCAAGCGCCGCTGGCCCCCGACGGGGGTTTGGGGTTGCCGCCAAACCCCGATTTAGGGTTTTCGCCAAACCCTAATTCAGGGTTTCAGCGCTTCGCAAACTCCAATTTTGCTGCTTTTTCTTCCCTCTGGCCCCCCCTGGGCCTCTCGAGGGTTTACGGGGGTTTTCTGCAGCTCAAAAGTGATAATGAGGAAACCCTAAACCCTAATTCTTCTCAAACCCTAAACCCTAATGAGGAGGAGGGCGAGGGCGGCAGCGAAGCAGAAGAAGGATCAGCAGCAGCAGCAGCACCTGCAGCAGCAGCAGCAGCAGCAGAAGAGGAGGAGGAGGAAGAGGCTGGCGAGGAAGCAGCAGCAGCAGCAGCAGCAGCAAAGCCCGCAGCAGCAGCAGCAGCAGCAGCAGCGCCGGCAGCAGAAGCCCCCGCAGTTCTCCCCGAGGCCTCAGCAGCAGCAGCAGCAGCAGCAGCAGCAGCAGCAGCAGCAGCAGCAGCACCAATGCCTCCTGCTGCTGCTCTTCTCCCGCAGCTTTCTTATGCTGATGGAAATGAACTTTGCAATTCTCTGTCTTGTCGAAAAGTCCTTTCGGGAGCCCAAACCTCCGTCCCCATTAAAGGTAACCCTAAACCCTAAACCCTAAACCCTAAACCCTAAACCCTAAACCCTAGTTGCTTCAGGGGCACAAACCTCGGTCTCCGTTAAAGGTAACCCTAAACCCTAAACCCTAAACCCTAAACCCTAAACCCTAATCGTTTCAGGGGCACGAACCTCGGTCCCCATTAAAGGTAACCCTAAACCCTAAACCCTAAACCCTAAACCCTAGTTGTTTCAGGGGCACAAACCTCTGTCCCCATTAAAGGTAACCCTAAACCCTAAACCCTAAACCCTAGTTCTTTCAGGAGCCACAGGCTCTGCTTCCATTAAAGCTAACCCTAAACCCTAAACCCTAAACCCTAATTTTGTCACGAGCCATACAGCCAGTCTTCAAGGATAGCCCCAGCCCCTAAACCCTAAACCCTAAACCCTAAACCCTAAACCATAGCAGCACGAATGCCAGTGGAGCCCCCCTCACGGAACTGCCCTCAGCCTTCAGCATCTAGGCTTTAGGCTTTAGGGTTTCGGGCTTAGTGTTTAGGGTTTAGGGTTTAGGGTTTAGGGTTTAGGGTTTAGGGTTTAGGGTTTGCGTGCAGGGTGCAAGAAGTACGTGAAGTGCGGCAGCTGCAAAGCCGGCGGAACCCCCGAAGCAAAATGCAGCTTTTGGAAACCCCCGAGGACACCGGAGTTGCTGCTGAGAAGCGGCACTTACTATGGACTCAAGGTTTGCTGCTGCTGCTGCTGCTGCTGCTGCTGCTGCTGCTGATAGTGCTGCTGCTGCTGCTGCTGCTGCTGATAGGGCTGCTGCTGATAGTGCTGAGGACACCTGAGTTGCTGCTGAGAAGCGGCACTTACTGTGGACTCAAGGTTTGCTGCTGCTGCTGCTGCTGCTGCTGCTGCTGCTGCTGCTGCTGCTGATTGTGCTGCTGCTGCGTCTGCTGCTGCTGCTGCTGCTGCTGCTGCTGCTGCTGCTGATAGTGCTGAGGACACCTGAGTTGCTGCTGAGAAGCGGCACTTACTATGGACTCAAGGTT
>NW_013654430.1:0-5000 GCF_000499385.1 Eimeria necatrix
TAATTGCTTCTTTTTCACTTTTTAAATTCTAAAAAGAAGAAATGGCTGCTGCGGGGCCCCTAGGGGGCCTTCGTGCTGCTGCGAGGCCCTCGTGGCTCGAAGACGAGCCGCAGCAGCAGCGCTTGCAGCAGCAGCAAGACACCCTCAGCAGCAGCAGCAGCAGCAGCAGCAGCAGCAGCAGCAGCAGCAGCAGCAGCAGCAGCAATGTGGGCTTGGGGGCTCGCGCCTACGTCTACTTCACCACAGATATGCCCGAAGCCCTCCAGCTGCCGCAGGAGCCCATCAGCATTGAGGTGTCTGTACACCGCAGCGAGTTGTCCAAGGTAAACATTGCACCCAACCTAAGGGGGGCCCCTGGGGGCCCCTGGGGGCCCCTGGGGGCCCCTGGGGGCCCCTGGGGGCCCCTGGGGGCCCCTAGGAGATCTGGGGCCCCTGGGGGCCCTTGAGGGCCTCGAGGAGCCCTTGGGGGCCCCTAGGAGATCTGGGTGCCCCAGGGGCTCCTGGGGGCCTTTGGGGGCCCCTGGGGGCCCCTGGGGGCCCCCTGAGGGGCCCCCCTGCTGCTGCGTTGCTGCTGCGTGTAGGGCCCCCGTTTGTGGAAGCTTGCGTTTTGCTGCTGCTGATTAATTAATTGGATTTGCTGCAGTGTTTAATTTGCTGCTTTGGCTGTTGGGCTGTGGGGTGTGGGGTGTACGTACACCCGGCGGATGTGGGGTGTGGGGTGTGGGGCGTGGGGTGTACGTACAGCTGGTGAACAAACTGCTGGCAGCAAAGCAGCCGGAGTTGTGGCCCTCGGCGCAGCCCCTGGACTTTTACGTGGACTGCAAGACTCTTCTCGTCAAGTCCCTCAGGGAGTCTGCTGCTGCTGCTGCTGCTGCTGCTGCTGCTGCTGCTGCTGCTGCTGCTGCTTTCTTAGCTGGCTTAGGGGTAGTCTGCTGCTGCTGCTGCTGCTGCTGCTGCTGTTGGCGTAGCTGGCAGGCGCTGCAGCGGGCCACTGCATGCGGCTGTTTCGCCAGCCCAGCGTGCCCCACGCTGGCCCGTGCACATCCTGCTGCTGCTGCTGCTGCTGCTGCTGCTGCTGCTGCTGCTGCTGCAGGCACATGCAGCAGCTGGGCCTCACTGCTGAAGTCCCAGTTCGCCTGCACTACGAGATTGCCCGAAGGCGAGGGCCGCAGCAGCAGCTGCCGCCCGTGCCGGACTGGATTTCTGGAATTGCTGTGGCCAAGACTCACGGTGATGCTGCTGCTGCTGCTGCTGCTGCTGCTGCTGCTGCTGCTGCTGCTGCTGCTGCTGCTGCTGCTGCTGCTTCTGCTGCTGCTGCTGCTGCTGCTGCTGCTGCTGCTGCTGCTGCTGCTGCTGCTGCTGCTGCTGCTGCTGTGAATTTGTTTTTGATGCTGGTGGTGGTGGTGGCGCTGCTGCTGTTGTTTTTGGTGCTGTTGCTGGCGGTGCTGCTGCTGTGGTTCTGTTGCTGCTGCTGTTGTTGCTGCTGCTGTTGTTGCTGCTGTTGCTGCGGCTGCTGTTGTTGCTGCTGCTGGTTCTTCAGCAAGTCGGAGGTTGCCTGTGTCTTGCATGTGCCTTTGCTGCTGTTGCTGCTGCTTCCTGCTGCTGCCTCTGCCATTGCTGCTGCTGCTGCTGCGTTTGCTGCTGCGGGTTTCAGGGCCAATTGTGTCTGCGTGCTACGACGGGGTGCTGCGGCTGCATTCTGCTGCTGCTGCTGCTGCTGCTGCTGAGGCGGGGGCCCCCTCTTTGCTGCATGCAGTGCCTTTGGGGCAGGGGCCCCTTGCTGCTGTTGCTGCTGTTGACTTGGGGCCCCCCAGCAGCAGCTCGCAGCTGTGCCTGGCGGCCACTCAGGGGGGGGGCCTTCTCCTCGTCTCCATGGCCGACAGCAGCAGCAGCAGCAGCAGCAGCAGCAGCAGCAGCAGCAGCAGCAGCTGGACCCACAGCATAGTTGCTGCTGGGGCCCACGGGGGCCCCGCCAGCGCTGTGGCCACGTGGGGTGCAGCGCAGCTGACGGCTGTGGGCGGCGGCGACGGCCGCATAACTTTGTGGGAAACAGCAGCAGCAGCAGCAGCAGCAGAAGCAGCAGCAGCAGCAGCAGCAGCAGCAGCAGCGGGAGCGGGAGCAGGGGACGCGGCAGGGGAGGCAGCAGCAGGGGAAGCAGCTCGGGAGGACGGCGGGAGGCGCCAGAAGCGGCGCGCTTCTGCTGCTGCGGCTGCTCCCGGTGCTGCTGCTGCTGCTGCTGCTGCTGCTGCTGCTGCTGCGGGGCCGCTGCAGCGGCTGTCTCCCGTGTCTCTCTTTGCATGCGCTTCTCCAGTGACTGACGTCGTTTTTGGTGATTCGTTTTGCTGCTCCGCTTCTGAAGACGGCCTGCTGCAGCTGTGGGACCCGCAGCGGGCGCAGCCAGCAGCAGCAGCAGCAGCAGCAGCAGCAGCAGCAGCAGCAGGGAAGTGGCGCTGCAGGTCAACCCCGCTGGCCCTCGCGCTAAGTGCTGCTGACCAAAAGCTGCTTGCTGCTGCTCATGCTGACGGGCGAGTGCGGCTGTACGATGTCCGTACACCTGAAGGGCTGGCGCTGGAGACAGCAGCAGCAGCAGCAGCAGCAGCAGCAGCAGGTGTGGGGTCTGGAGACGATCCCAGTGATCCCGCGGCCTTCAGCCAGCGGCTGGCCTTCAAGACGCGGCACGCGCGGCTTCCCGCTGCAGTGGCCTGGACCCCCAGCAGCAGCAGCAGCAGCAGCAGCAGCAGCAGCAGCAGCAGCAGCAGCAGCGGGCAGCCGCTGCTCGCGTCCGCAGGACAGGACGGCTGCGTGCTGCTGCACGACCTGCGGTCTGCTGCTGCTGCTGCTGCTGCTTTCAAGGCGCAGCAAGGGGGCCTCCCCGTCCGCCTGCTTTGCTGCTCCTGGTGTACAGACACCGCAGTTGCTGCTGCTGGCAGCGACGGCAGAATTCGAATCCACCATTTGCTGGGGGGCCCCCCCGCTGCAGCAGCTCTCCACTGACTCCTGCATGCATGCATGCATGCATGCATGCATGCATGCATGCATGCATGCATGCATGCGTGCATGCATGCGTGCATGCATGCGTGCATGAATGCGTGCATGCGAACTTTATAATGCAGCTCCTGGGCGCTCCGGGGGCCCCAGGGGCCCCACCGAGGCCCCTGGGGGGCCCCAGGGGGCCCCGGGAGTCTTGCTGGGCCCCTTGGGGCTTTGGGGGGCCCCAGGGGGGCCCCAGGGGGCCCCTTGGGGACTTCCAGGGGGCCCCAGGGGGCCCCAGGGGCCCCTCGGGTCTTTGAGGGCCCCAGGGGGCACCGAAGGCTCGCTGGGGTCCCCCAGAAAGCCCTCGGGGGGCCCCGTAGGTCCCCAGGGGGCCCCCAGGGGGCCCCCTGGGGGCCCCCGGGAGAACAGCGTTTGGCCAGGGGCAAACCCTAAACCCTAGACTTTTGGCCCTAAACCCTAAACCCTAAACCCTAAACCCTAGGAGCTCTTGACTGGGGACGCGGGCCCTAGACTTTCTGAAGAGCCTTTGCTTGTGGGCCTGCAGCTAACTGGTCTCAAACAAAACAACTAAAATAAAAAACAAAAATAATAAATAATAAATAATAAATAATAAATAATAAATAATAAATAAATAATAAATAAATAATAAATAAACAATAAATAATAAAATAAATAAAAGAGTCCGAAATAGCAGAAGTTCCTTTCAGAAGGCCAGCCGGGGGGTCTCCAGAGTTGGAGCCCACGGCCTGCGTTGCTGCTTCCCTGCTGCCTTAGCAGCAGCAGCAGCAGCAGCAGCAGCAGCAGCTGCTGCTGCTGCTGCTGCTGCAGCAGGCACTATTCGCCTGCCCTGCACACACAGCTCCTGCTGCGCCCTCCGGGGGGCCTCTGCAGGTGCAGCACCAGGGGGGCCCCCCTCAGCATAAAGTTCCCGAATGAGGCTGCTGCTGGGGTCTTCGGGGGGCCCCCCGGGGGCCCCCCCGGGGGGCCCCCCGGGGGGCCCCCCGGGGGCCCCCAGGGGGCCCCCAGGGCCCCCTTTTGGGGGCCCCGCGAACAGAGGCGGCAGTACCCTCAAAGCCTCAGCCTCACTCAAACTGCCATCAAATATCAACTCCCAATTCCCCAGGCAAAACCCAACATCCCCAGGGGGGCCCCCCGGGGGGCCCCCGGGGGGCCCCCCGGGGGGGCCCCCAGGGGGCCCCCCTGGGGGCCCCCCTGAGGGGCCCCCCGGGGGGGCCCCCGGGGCTTCCGGGGAAGCCCCCAGGGCGGCTGAGGCGTCGCGTTGGCTCGCAGCTTTGTGGGCGTGCGTGCCCGGGCCCCTCTCCCGCTGCTGCTGCTGCTGCTGCTGCTGCTGCTGCTGCTGCTGCTGCTGCTGCTGCTGCTGCTGCTGCTGCGGGTGTTTGAGGACAATGTCGAGGAGCTGGTCCACCATGCGGGTGAGGAGCGCATGCATCCAGGGCAGTCTGCTGCTGCATGCAGGACTCATGTTGACTTCCAGCAGCCAAGGGTTTAGCTGCTGGTCCAGCAGCACATCAAGTCCGAAGAGTTCGAAGCTGCTGCTGCGCTGCAGCACGAAAGGCCGCGCAGCACGAACGGCCTGCAGCGCCAGCTGCCGCAGCTGCGGCAGCAGCACGCGGCCCCAGTAGTCTGCTTCCCCGCTGGTTTGCTGCAGCAGCAGCTGCAGGCACTCCAGCGGCAGCGTCGTCTCCCCCTCTGCTGCAGCAGCAGCAGCAGCAGCAGCAGCAGCAGCGGCAGCAGGAGCCGGCGCGTCCGCGGAAGGCCCGCCGGAGCCCCCTGCTGCTGCTCCACCTGCTGCTGCTGCTGCTGCTGCTGCTGCGCCGCCCGCGGGGACTTCCGCCGCGCTGCTGCTGCTGCTGCTGCTGCTGCTGCTGCTGCTGCTGCTGCTGCTGCTGCGGGGGGGCCTGAGCCTGTTGAGGCTCCAGTTGGAGACGTGGCGGAAGAGGCTGCGGAGGTCCTGCAGCGAGTAAGGCTCCGCGCAAACCCTCAAA
>NW_013654430.1:15000-17500 GCF_000499385.1 Eimeria necatrix
AGTGTTTTTCCCCGCTAAATCCGCCCACCGGCAGCTGCAGCGCGGCGAGCAGCAGCAGCAGCAGCTGCTGCTGCTGCTGCTGCTGCTGCCGCTGCTGCAAGAGCTCAGCGCATTGTTTATTTTGCTGCTTTTCTCGTCAGTATATATTTGACCTCTTTGAAAGAAACTAAAATGACAAAGTTGCAGCAGCTTCTCCTCAGCAGCAGCAGCCATGTGCAGCTCACTGTGGCTAGCTGGACTTGATGGAGCTAGCTACAAAGCCCTCCGCGATTCAGTGTAGCTAGCTGTGGCTAGCTGTGGCTAGCTGTAGCTAGATGTAGCTAGCTGTAGCTAGCTGTAGCTAGCTGTAGCTAGCTGTAGCTAGATGTAGCTAGCTGTAGCTAGCTGTAGCTAGCTGTAGTTAGCTGTAGCCAACGTCAGCTAGCTGTAGGCAGCTGTAACTAGCTCTGGGCAGCTGCAGCGAGCTGTAGGCAGCTGCAGCTAGCTGTGGCTAGCCGTAGCGGCTTGGCTAGCTGTGGAGCATCTGCGCTTCCGTTGCCCTGGCTAGCTAGCTAGCGAGGAACTGGCAGTGGCCAGCTGCAGCTAATTGTGGCCAGCAGTCGCTAGCTGTGGCCAGCAGTAGCTAGCTGTCCTTAGCTGTAGCTAGCTGCAGCTAGCTGCAGCTAGCTACAGCTAGCTGTGGCTAGCTACAGCTAAGGACAGCTGTCCGTAACTAGCTGCAGCTAGCTGTGGCTAGCTGTAGCTAGCTGTGGCTGTCCGTAACTAGCTAACTAACTGCAGCGATCTGCAGCTAGCTACAGCTAGCTACAGGTAGATACAGCTAGCTAGTGCTGGCCACAGCTAGCCACAGCTCTGTCTAGCTGTAGCTAGCTGTAGCTAGCTGTAGCTAGCTGTAGCTAGCTGCAGCTAGCTGCAGCTAGCTGCAGCTAGCTGTGTCTTGTGGGCACACCCTGAACTTCACTGTGGGGCCCCTTGCCTGTTAGTGTCTTCCCAGCTAATTATTAACAAATAAACAAACAAACAAACAAATAAATAAATAAACAAATAAATAAATAAATAAATAAATAAACAAATAAACAAATAAATAAATAAATAAATAAATAAATAATTAATTAATTAATTAATTAATTACTGGCCAGCAGCAAAAGCTGTTTTAGCCTTCTTCTTGCATGCGCTGCTTTGGGGGCCCCGCGAGGCCCCTGAAGAATCCGATGAGTTCTGTGTAGGAAGTGGGGCATTCGAGGGGGGCCCCCAGCCCTGCTGCTGCTGCTGCTGCTGCTGCTGCTGCTGCTGCTGCTGCTGCTGCTGCTGCTGGGGGGCCGCCCGCGGCCGCCGCGGCTTCCCGGCCGGCTGGCGGGGAGGGGCTGCCAGGTGCAGCAGCAGCAGCAGCAGCAGCAGTTGCTGCTGCTGCTGCTGCAGCAGGCTGCGGGGCCAGGGGGCCCCACAAGCGCGGCCACAGGGGCCCCAAGGGGGCCCCCCTGAACCCTGGGGGCCCCTCAAAGCCTGTGGGGCCCCTAGCAGCAGCAGCAGCAGCAAGTGCTTCCTGGCTGCTGTTGCGCTGCTGCCTGCTGCTGCTGTCAGCAGCAACGGGGGCTGCAGCAAGCCAGGTCCTTCCGAAGCCCTTTGGAAGAGGGTTTCTCTCAAACTTCTTGCTCCTCTGCTGCTGCTGCTGCTGCTGCTGCTGCTGCTGCTGCTGCTGCTGCTGCTTCTGCTGCAATGATAAAATGTCTCTGGGAAGACACAGAGGCTCTGAAGTTGAGTTTATGGGGGGCGGCAGCAAATGGTCATTCCGAGCGGGCGAGCCATGAGGGCTGAGCTGCCATACCTGCTGCTGCTGCTGCTGCTGCTGCTGCTGCTGCTGCTGCTGCTGCAGCAGCAGCAAGGGGTTGCTGCCGCGTGCTCGTCGCGGGGGATAGTGGGGGGGAGGACACATCTGACCTGCAGCAGCAAACGCAGGAGTTTCTTTCTGCCTTTATTTATGTCTCTTTTGCCTCTTTGCTGCTGCTGCTGCTGCTGCGGAGAGCAGCAGCAGCAGCAGCAGCAGCAGCAGCAGCAGTGACAGCAACCGCAGCTGTCCCGTTGCTGCCCACATTCAGTGTAGTGTATTTGCTTTGTTCATTAAATCTGCTGCTCTTTCTTTTTTATTTCTTTTTATTTTCAATTATTTATTTATTTTACTTTTATTTTTTAGATTTAATCTTTTTTATTCACTTATTTATTTATCCATTTGCTGCAGCAGCAGCTCACCAAGCCACTCCCCAGCAGCTGCTTCCTCTCGCTCCCTCCAGTTCACGGTGGCAAAACGCTGCTGCTGCTGCTGCTGCTGCTGCTGCTGCTGCCGTTGCTGCTGCAGCCGCTGCTGCTGCTGCTGCTGCGCTCGCCTCAGGAATGTCCTTTGCTGCTGCTGATAAAGCAGCTCGCGAGCCCCAAATGTTTGCTTCGGCGCACCCCAGTGCTGCTGCTGCTGCTGCTGCTGCTGCTGCTGCTGCAGCGGCCTCCT
>NW_013654431.1:0-23486 GCF_000499385.1 Eimeria necatrix
CAGCAGCAGCAGCAGCAGCAGCAGCAGCAGCAGCAGCAGCAGCGGGGTGCAGTTTAGGGAGGCTGGGAGGTGCACTTGGAGGGCGCTGCTGCCCTTCAGCCCGCGGGTCTTCGCCACCAGAAACGAAGTCCTCCTCGGGCTCCCTGCTGCTGGGGCCCCCGCTGCTGCTGCTGCTGCTGCTGCTGCTGCAGCAGCAGCAGCAGCAAGTGCTGCTGCAGCAGAACCCCTCGACAGCGTCGTCGCCACACTCAGCCTCCCCCCCGCCTGCCAGATGCTCGACATCCAGGGCGCCTTCCGCGCGTGGGTCCGCCCCGCCCCAGCAGCAGCAGCAGCAACAACTGCAGCAGCAGCAGCAGCAGCAGCAGCAGCAGCAGCAAACCTCTTCGAAGTCATTCTCCAAGTCGACCTCTCCCGACAGAAAACCCCCGCCATCGACGCCGTCTACTACAAACGCCTCGCAACCACAGCAGACTTCGACCTCGCCACCGCCAGAGGCACTTACTAAACCCCTGCTGCTGCTGCTGCTGCTGCTGCTGCTGCTGCTGCTGCGCTGCTGCTGCTGCTGTGAGCCAAAGGCCACGACCTCCGCAGGGGCGGGGGGCCCCAAGTTGGGGCCCCGGGGGCCCCCTCTCTTGGGAGGGGGCCCCTCTCTTAGGAGGGGGCCCCTCCCAATAGGGGGGCCCCCCCTTCTCTTAGGGGGGCCCCTACCTCTCTTAGGGGGGCCCCCCCTTCTCTTAGGGGGGCCCCCCGCTGGGGCCCCCCGCTGGGGCCCCCCGCTTAAGGACTACAGTTTGTGCGCCGTCTATTTTATTTAGGCCGAACGAACCCTTGGGGGCCCCCCCCTTTTGTCAAGGAGGGGCCCCCACTGGGGGCCCCCGGGGGCCCCCCGGGGAATGGCCAAGGACTTCTTGCATGCAGACAGGGGGGCCCCCCTGCATGCACTCAGGGGGCCCCCCTGCATGCACTCAGGGGGCCCCCTGCATGCACTCAGGGGGGCCCCCAACTCCCCGCCAAAGGGACTTTCGGGGGCCTCTGTGTGACAAGTGAAGACAGCGTCTGTGCAGCCAACAATGCTGCTGCTGCTGCTGCTGCTGCTGTGCTTTGTTGCTGCGGCCGCAGCAACGCGCGCTGCTGCTGCGCTGCACAGCAGCAGCAGCAGCAGCAGCAGCAGCAGCAGCAGCAGCAACAGCAGTAGCAACAGCAACGGCAACAACAGCTGCAACACCGAACGTCATTTATCTTGGTTACGTCTATACGGCTGTTCGATGCTGAGGGTTTAGGGTTTAGGGTTTAGGGTTGAAACAGACAGCCAGCCTAAAAAGAGCTAAACCCTAAAATGGAGTCAAAGGAATTAAATATGCTTCCATGAGAAGGGTTTAGGGTTTAGGGTTTTAAAATAAGAGCGTCTTCTTCCAGGTTGACCGTTGCCCTTCTTATTGGCTCGAGCTGCTGCTGCTGCTGCTGCTGCTGCTGCTGCAGCAGCAGCAGTTTGTGAATCTCTGCTGCTACTGCTGCGCAACCAAGCCCAAAGCGAGGAGATGCCGCTGCAGCACAACAGCAACAGCAGCAGCAGCACTAATAGCAGCTGCGCTGTGCAAGGGTCTAGCGTCTAGGGTTTAGGGTTTAGGGTTTAGGGTTTAGGGTTTACCTATTACAGGTATCTGGGGGAAGAAGTGCTGCATGCGGTGGTGAAGAGAATCTGCTGCCAGCAGCGGCTGGTGCTCCAACGCGTCGCACTTTGTTACCACCACCTGCAGCAGCAGCAGCAGCAACAGCAGCAGCAGCAGCAGCAGCAGCAGCAGAAGCAGCAGTAGCTGCAGCAGTAGCAGCAGTTCCTGCATCAGTGGAGCCAACACGCGCGGCAGCAGCCCCGCGGACCTGACTTGGATGATCTAGGGTTTTTTAGGGTTTAGGGTTTAGGGTTTAGGGTTTAGGGTTTAGGGTTTACGAGCTCCTTTTTCCTGTCAAAGTGTTTATCATAAATCCTCAGTTCTCTTCGCAGCCGCAAAAATTGACAAAAAACATCTGGAGAATATTCTCCATACACCTGAAGGAGCCGGCTCTCCTCTAGCTGCTGCTGCTGCTGCTGCTGCTGCTGCTCTTGCTGCGGCTGCTGCTGTTGCTGCTCTTGCTGCTGCTGCTGCTGCTGCTGCTCTTGGTGCTGCTGCTCTTGCTGCTCGCCGTCCTGCTGCTGCGAAGATGGACTCAGCGCGGTGCTGCTTCGCGTGTCGCTGCTGCCGTCTTCGAGTTGCTGCTGCTGCTGCTGCTGCTGCAGAAGGCGCTGCTGCGACTGCAGCAAGCCAATCTGCTGCTGCTGCTGCTGCAGCAGCAACCGGGGGTCTTGCTGCTGCTGCTGCTGCGTGGGATCGACTACATATAAGAAGACACGCGATCGGTAGTAGTGCCGCAGAATGCGCAGACCCAGCCTCTTGTCCTGCGCCTCGCAAACCCTAAACCCTAAACCCTAAACCCTAAACCCTAATCCCTAAAAGACAGCCTTCCGCCGTAGCTCGTTCTCTTCAGATCGCTGGTGCGTGCCCTCAGGTCCTGCCGAGCGCTCAGCGCCTAGGGTTTGGGGTTTAGGGTTTACTAGGGTTTAGGGTTTACTAGGGTTTAGGGTTTGCTAGGGTTTAGGGTTTGCTAGGGTTTAGGGTTTGTACTTTGTGGGCTCCCGGGAAAAGCGCAGGAGGGTCTAGCAGCAAAGCCTTCTCTCCAGAGGCCCAAAACAAAGAAGCCACAAAAGGCCTTCGCGTGCGGAAACCCCCGGGGCCTATTCGGGACTGGTAGCTGCACTCCAAACCCTAAACCCTAAACCCTAAACCCTAAACCCTAAACCCTGGGCGGAGCTCTCGCGACGCAGCTCTAGCGATCCGAAAAGAAAGTGCTGCTTCATACGTTGCACTGCGTCGGCCGCAACCCTCTCGCTCCTCCTAAACCCTAAACCCTAAACCCTAAACCCTAAATCCTAAACCCTAAACCCTAGACGTACTCAGTCAAGGCGGAGACAAGGGAGGTTTTTCCTGCTGCGCTTTCCCCCACAACCCCCACGTCATTCACGAGCCGCAGCTCCAGTTCGAGGTGCACCTTCTCTCCAGCCTAAACCCTAAACCCCAAACCCTAAACCCTAAACCCTAAAGCCCAAACCCCAAACCCTAAACCCTAGACCCTAAGCCCCATCCCAACCAAACGATCTAAACCCTTCATTTTCGTTTTCTGGAAATCCCCAAGCGCCACGCTGCCACCAGCAGCAACAGATACGCGGCCTACGCGTCAGGGATTAGGGTTTAGGGTTTAGGGTTTAGGGTTTAGGGTTTAGGGTTTGACCTCTGGAGCCCTCCTCTTTTTCTGCTGCTTCAAACTTGGCGGCGCTATTCCCCCTCGGCCGCCAGCAGCTACCAGCAGAGACTGGCCCTCCTCCAGCAGCTGCTGCCTGGGCGCACCAAACCCTAAACCCTAAACCCTAAACCCTAAACCCTAAACCCTAAACCCTAAACCCTAAACCCTAAATCCCTAGTCTCACGCCGGGCAGATGTTTAAACCCTAAACCCTGCAGAGCCCTAGGCTGAAGACTCTCTATAAAGACAGCGCGAGGGTTCAGCATTCGACAGCCTGCGTAGGCGCTAGGGTTTAGGGTTTAGGGTTTAGGGTTTACCAGAATACAGAGGCCCTGATAGCTCTGCCGCTGCTGCTCTTCTGCCCCGTCAGAATTCTCTTGCGCACGATCGTACCCGGGGGCAGCTGCAGGCACAGTCCAAACCCTAAACCCTAAACCCTAAACCCTAAACCCTAAACCCTAAACCCCAAACCCTAGTAAAACATGAGCCTTTAAGCCGACAGGCCCCAGGCGGCGCGGAGGCCAGAAACCACACATGCGGGTCCACTGTTGAGGGTTTAGGGTTTAGGGTTTACGGTTTAGGGTTTAGGGTTTAGGGTTTAGGGTTTGGGACCTTGACAATTGTGTCGGGCGCGTGCAAACCCCTGCTGGTTTGCTGCCCGTCGCCTCCTGCTGCTGCAGCAATTTGCTGCTGCACAGTGTACAGACACCCCACTGTGCTGCTGCAGCGCAGCAGCACAGAGCCGCCGTGGCCGCCGTAGCCAGGGCCCTTGCCCAGCGCCCCACTCCTGCACAAACCCTAAACCCTAAACCCTAAACCCTAAACCCTAAACCCTAAACCCTAAACCCTAAACCCTAAACCCTGATTTGTGAGTTCTTCGGCTAGGCACTGAACACGAAACTTTGAACCCTAGGCACTGAAGTCGAAACCCTTACATGGAACCCGAAACCCTAAACCCTAAACCCTAAACCCTAAACCGCAGGTCCAAAATTCTGAGCCGTGAACCTTGCTTTCCAAACCCCAAACCCTAAACCCTAAACCCTAATGGACCAAAAATGCTCCTAGTAAGCCTTAGGCCTAACCCCTCGTCCGGTTCGCTACCCACCAGTCCCGCCGCACTAGCCCAGAAACCCTCCAAACCCTAAACCCTAAACCCTAAACCCTAAACCCTAAACCCTAAACCCTAACCTGAAGGCCCCTTCTTTGGGGGCCCCCCCCCGACCCCCCTTCGCCTTGACCCACAAGAAGTCACAAAAGGGAGGGGGGGGCCTCCCAGGGTATTCAACATCTTCGGAGTGCAGCAAACCAACCAGAGCTGCTGCTGCTCCCGTTGCTGCTGCTGCTGCTCCTGCTGCTGCTGCTGCTGCTGCTCCTGTTGCTGCTGCTGCTGCTCCTGCTGCTGCTGCTGCTGCTGCTCCTGCGCCCGCTGCTGCTGCAGGTTCTCCAGCTGCTGCTCCTGCTGCTTCTGCTGCTGATGAGGCTTCAAGAGAGAGCCCCGCAGAGGTTTCACCACATGCTGCTGCTGCTGCTGCTGCTGCTGCTGCTGGGGCTGTAGGTGCAGGTGTTTCTGCAGCTCCTGCGTCTGCTGCTGCTGCTGCTGCTGCTGCTGCTGCTGCGTTAGAATGCAGCGTTGCTGCTGCTCGCTGCTGCTGCAGCAAAGTCGCAGCCCAAAGCGGCGCCGTCGGAATGCTGCTGCTGCTGCAAGACCCCCCAGTGTGCTGCTTGCATCTCCTGGGGGCCCCTGGGGCCCCTGGGGGCCCCCAAAGTGACCCTGTCTATGTTTACGGGGCCCCCCTAATAAACCCTAATTCCTAAACCCTAAACCCTAAACACTAGACCCGTGGTCAGCAGAGTTCGCCAATGAATCCACTGAAGGTCACTTGGCCGGAAGCTCAGGGCCTAGGGTTTAGGGTTTCGGGTTTAGGGTTTGCTGCTGGGGGTCTAGAGCTGCGAATTGTAATTTCAAACGCAAGGGTTAGGGTTTAGGGTTTAGGGTTTAGGGTTTAGGGTTTAGGACCTAGGGTGTAGAGGAGCAGCATTGCTCCTTATGCTCCAAGGGGGCCCCGGGGCCCCCAGTGTGGGGCAGCCAATGGTCCTAAACCCTAAACCCTGAAACCCAAAACCCTAAACCCTAAACCCTCAGCCACAAGCCCTAGTAAATTCTTTCATGTTTTCTGTTTTTTCTCAATATCGGGATTTGGGTTTGAGATATTTAGAGCGAAACTGCTGGCTCACGCCGTAGTACTCGGAGCCTAGGGTTTAGGGTTTAGGGTTTAGGGTTTAGGGTTTAGGGTTTAGAGTTGGGGGAATGGCGTCAGAGTCGCAAAGGGTCCGCGAGGCCCTAACTTTCCTCCGGCGCAATGAAATCGGGGGTTCTTGCCGCCGCAGTCTAAGCAGCAGCAGCAGCAGCAGCAACAGCAGCAGCAGCAGCACCAGCAGCAGCAGCAGGAGCAGCAGCAGAAGCAGCAGCAAGCGTGGCAGTAGAAGAAGAAGCAGGAGAAGCAGAAGGAGCAGCAGCAGCAATTCAGGGTTTATATCTGGGCCCTTTGGGGCCAGGCCTTTGCTGTACTTCGATTTTGCTGCTACGGGTACACGAGGGTTTAGGGTTTAGGGTTTAGGGTTTAGGGTCTAGGGTTTAGCGTTAAGGGCTTGGTGCTGCCTGCCAACAGCCCCTGAATTTGCATTTCTGAATACTATTTAAGCCCGCAGACGAGAACCCAAGTCTGGGGTTCACGCCGCAGGCCCTAGGGTTTAGGGTTTAGGGTTTAGGGTTTAGGGTTTAGGGTTTAGGGTTTAGGGTTTAGGGTTTAGGGTGGGGGTTTAGGGTTTAGGGTTTAGGGTTTAGGGTTTAGGGTTTAGGGTTTAGGGTTTAGGGTTTAGGGTTTATGCAGGGCGCGGGAAACACCCCCGCGTTGGTGAACAGTTTGTTGACTTCGCTGTGCAACATTTCGCCCTTCTTTAGGGTTTAGGGTTTAGGGTTTAGGGTTTTAGGGTTTAGGGTTTAGGGTTTAGGGTTTAGGGTTTAGTGCTGCGCAGGCCGCCCACTGCGCTGCGTGGAAAGGTGTATATACACCTCAGTGCTGCCCCTCGCAGCAAACACCCACAGCCACCAGGCGGCTTTGGGGCGGCAGGCCACTTACTTTGTCCGCGAGGTAAACCCTAAACCCTAAACCCTAAACCCTAAACCCTAAACCCTAAACCCTAAGCTCTCTAGACCCCAGGCGGTAGGCTCCCCTCGCCAAGGTCCCAACTAAACCCTAGTTGCTCGCCGGGGAGGAACTCTAGGCCCTGAGGGCAGCAGTGGCTCTTTGGCGGCTAGGGTTTAGGGCTTAGGGTTTAGGGTTTAGGGTTTAGGGTTTGGAGTTTTCAGGCGCGTCAGATAGCGAAGGAGTACTTCAATGCAGGCCCCGAGGACGCCCTTTACTTCTGTGGCTCTGGGGCATCTGCTGCAGCAGCAAAGCTGCTGCAGCTGCTGCTGCTGGGGGCCCCGCAGGTTGCTGCTGCAGCAGAGGAGACGCAGGCAGCAGCAGCAGCAGCAGCAGCAGCTGGTGCAGCATCGACTGCAGCTGCTGCGGCGGCGGCTGTGTCTCTGCTGTCCGGCCCGCAGGCCGCTGCCGCCGCTGCTGCTGTTGCTGCAGCCAACCCCAGCAGCAGCAGCAGCAGCAGCAGCAGCAGCAGCAGCAGCAGCAGCAGCAGCAGCAGCAGCAAAAGCTACTTGCAGGCCTTCAGCGAAGTTTTCGAAGAAGACCGCTGGGGCTCTTTTCGCTGCCGCCGCTGCTGCTGCCGCCTCAAGACTTCTTTGCATGCGCGGCGGCACTTGTATGTGCATGCAATCTCAGACATAGAAGCTGCTGCTGCAGCGCAGCAGCAGCAGCAGCAGCAGCAGCAGCAGCAGCAGGGAGAGGGGCAGGGGGGACAAGAGGAGGGCCAGGGACTGGACCAAGCTGGGCAGCGTGAAGAGCCGCAGCAGCAGACTGAGCAGAGGCAGCAGCTGCTGCAACAGGAGGAACAGCAGCAGCAGCAGCAACAGCAGCAGCAGCAGCAGCAGCAGCAGCAGAAGCCCCACGTGCACGTCATATTCCTTTGCGACCCCACAGGCCACCACTCGTTGCTGCTGCCGTTTTCAGCTGTACAGACACGGCAGGACAGCAGCAGCAGCAGCAGCAGCTACTGCAGCAGCATGAAGAGCCGAGCTGGAGCAGCAGCAGCAGCAGCAGCAGCAGCTCAAGCGGGGGCCTACTGCTGGCCGCAAGACTCCCTCTCCTGCAGCACATCAACAGGAGGCCGTGATGCAGCAGGCCCAGCAGCAGCAGCAGCAGCAGCTGCAGCAGCAGCAGCAGCAGCAGGTGTCTCATACTCATTTCACCTGCTGTCTTTAGATACTGCAACAGGAGGCCTTTGCCTGTGGGGCCTCAAGCGGCTGCTGCGGCGCCTCTCTCGCTGCTGCTCTCGGTATAACCAGCAGCAGCAGCAGCAGCAGCAGCAGCAGCAACAGCAGCAGCAGCAGCAGGAAGAGCCGCAGCAAGGGACGGCCGAAGACGGGGAAGACTGCTGCGAAGCTTGCAGCGGCAGCAGCAGAGGCGAGCAGCAGCAGCAGCTACTGGAGCAGCATGCACAGGCGGGCTGGAGCAGCTGCAGCAGCAGCAGTAGCAGCTGCAGCAGCAGCAGCAGCAGCAGCAGCAGCAAGGGCCCTACCTGCTGCTACAGCGGCTTCGAGTCATATTTTGCTGCCTTGGGTCTGCAGCAGCAAAAGGTTTGCCTCGTCCCTGTCTGTCTCCTTTCTGCAGCAGGAAATGTCACGGGAACTTTGTTAGCCAGCCGTAGGTTTGTAGGTAGCTGCAGCAGCAGCAGCAGCAGCAGCAACAGCAGCAGCAGCAGCAGCAGCGAAGCTTCCGCGTTTGCTGCTACTCTAGCTGCTGCGTGCAAGCTCGTGCACGCTCATGGGGGCCTCGTTGCTGTTGATGCTGCAGCAGCAGCAGCACACGTCCCCATTGACTTCAACCCGCTGCAGCAGCAAGTGCAGCAGCAGCAGCAGCAGCAGCAGCAAGAAGAGGAGGAGGAGGCCCCCCCACGCTTGCTGTTTTCGCACCCTTGGCTGTGTCCTGCTGCTGCAGCAGACACCAACACCTCATCTCCTGCAGCAGCAGCAGCAGCAGTATCTGCTGCTGCTGCTGCTCCAGATGCCGTTTTCTTCTCCCCACATAAACTCCTGGGAGGCACAGGGTCTGCAGGTACACGAGCTGCTGCTGCTGCTGCTGCTGCTGTTGCTGTTGCTGTTGCTGTTGCGTTTTGCTGTGCTTCAGAACTTACTGTGGCTGCTGCTGCTTTGTTTGCTGCTGCAGTTGCTGCTGCTTGCGCATCTGCCCTATTTCTCTTTCCGCTGCTGCGCGTACTGAGCGCAATGCTGCTACTGCTGCTGCTGCTGCTGCTGCTGCTGCTGCTGCTGCTGCTTCAGGTTTGCTGCTAGTAAAGAAGCGGCTGCTGCTCTCGGACTTGCCTGGCCACCCGGCGGGCGGCTCCGTGTACCTCGTGAACGCGAAGTGGCCCCAAACCCAGCAGCAGCAGCAGCAGCAGCAGCAGCAGCAGCAGCAGCAGCAGCAGCAGCAGCAGGAGTTGAGTGCGTCTTTGCATGCAGTCTATTTGATGGACAGAGCAGAAGAAAGAGAAGAAGGAGGAAGCCCCAACTTGCCCGCCATTTGCCGTGCTGCTCTCGCGCTGCAGCTGCTGCAGCAGCTGCCGCTGCAGCAGCTGCGAGACAGAGAAGCTCAAGCAGCAAGAGCCCTCCTTAGGGTTTGGGGGGCCCACCCCAGGTGGGCTGCTGCTGCTGTTGCTGCTGCTGCTGCTGTTCGTGCTGCTGCTGCTGTTCGTGCTGCTGCTGCTGCTGTTGTTCTTGCTGCCTGCTCGCTGGTGGTGTCGTTCCGCTCTTGCTGCTGTTCTTCTTCCTGGTGCTGAAATTTCTTGCTGCTGCTGCTGCTGCTGCTGCTGTTTGTGCTGCGCTTGCTGCAGCTGCTGTTGTTGCTGCTGCTGCTGCGTTGCTAGTCACCTCCCTGCGTTTATGCTTCTTTGCGTCCTTTGGCCCTCAGCGTCTTCTCGCCAGCTGCAGACCCTAAACCCTAAACCCTAAACCCTAAACCCTAGCTGCGTGTTTCTGTTGCAGAATTCAAATTGTGGGAAACACTGCAGCCCCTCGCGTGGGCATCATCTCTTTCCTGATCAAATACGGAAATGACCTGCGCCCTGCAGCAGCAGCAGCAGCAGCACCCACTGCAGCAGCAGCAGCAGCAGCACCCACTGCAGCAGCAGCAGCAGCAGCAGCAGGCGGGCTCTATCTGCATCCGCACTTCGTGGTGCGTTTGCTCAGCGACTTGTTTGGGCTGCAGTGCCGCAGCGGCTGCTTATGTGCAGGGCCTTACACAGCATTTTGTGTGGGGTTTGCTGCTGCTGCTGTTGCTGCTGCTGAGGCGCTGCTGCTGCTGACGGGGCAGGAGCTGCTGCGCCCCGGGGTCGTCCGCGTCAGCGTCTCTCTCGCGCTGCAGCAGCAGCAGCTGCAGCAGCTGCTGCTCGCAGTCCTCTGGGTTGCAACACACGGCTACAAGCTGCTGCCAGCTTACTCTGTGGATGCAGAGACGGGGGACTGGACCCCAAAGCCAGCAGCAGCAGCAGCAGCAGCAGCAGCAGCAGGCGCTGCTGCTGCTGCTGCTGGCGGCAAAGGAGCAGCCGACGAGAAGCACCGCGTCTGGCTGAGCGACTTCAACCCCAAAATCTACAGCAGCAGCAGCAGCAGCAGCAGACACAGGCGCCGCGGGCAAACAGCAGCAACAGCAGCAGCAGCAGCAGCAGCAGCAGCAGATCCCGTGGCTGAAATGCTGCAGTTTGCCAACAAAGTTGCTTCCAGCTGCATCCGCAGGTTCAGCAGCGAGGCAGCAAATCGGCCGCTGCTGCTGCGGCTGCCGCCTTCTTCTCCGCTGGGCTTCAGGGCCCCCTTGCTGGGGCCGCTGCTGCAGCCGCGGCTGGGGCCCCCAGCAGCAGCAGCAGCAGCAGCAGCAGCAGCAGCAGCGGGAGCCTACCACGCGAAGGTGCTGCAAACTGCTGCTTCCATGCTCTGGTTTGCTCTTCCCGAAGACGGCAGGGCGTCGCTCGCCAGCTGGCAGCAGCAGCAGCAGCAGCGGCAGCAGCAGCAGCAGCAGCAGCAGCAGCAGCAGCAGGTTTTGGAGACGTTTTCTCAGGTCACTCAGAGGCTGCAGCAGCACGAAGGAGACACGCAGCTTGTCTCCTTGCTGCAGCGGGAGGGAGAAGAAGAGATGCGGCCGCTTGTTGCTGAAGCAGCAGTGCGGTGGGTTGCTGCAGCGCCTGCTGCTGCTGCTGCTGCTGCTGCTGCTGCACCAAGCGAGCAGCAGCAGGAAGGCAGCGTCTTAAGGGCTATTGACTCTGTCTTTGAAGTTAGGCGCTACCCAGCGGAGCAGCCGCAGCAGTGTGTCTGCAAGTGCAGCAGCAGCAGCAGCAGCAGCAGCAGCAGCAGCAGCAGCAGCGCTTGCTGCAGCAGCAGCAGCAGCAGCAGCCAGAATCCCAGCCACTGCAGCGCATGCGCTGCACTTCAAAAGTATATCGAAATGTGCATGGCCTTGAGTGACCCCTGGACTCCTTGCAGCAGCAGCAGCAGCAGCAGCAGCAGCAGCAGCAGCAGTACCACCAGCAGCAGCAGCAACAGCGGCAGTACTCACGGATTGGACTACTCGTATTCAGAGTTGCCGAAGCGGGAAAACAAACAGAAGGCCACAAAGCAACAGCAGCAGCAGCAACAGCAGCAGCAACAGCAGCAGCAGCAGCAACAGCGCCAGCGACAGAAGCGGCAACCGCAGCAAAAAGCGGCGAAGTCACAAAAAGCAGCAGCAGCAGCAGCAGCAGCAGAAAGCGCGCCAGCAGCACCCTCAAGGTCACCAGCAGAAGCAGCAGCAGCATCTGCAGCAACAGCAGCAGCAGCAGAGGCCCCTGCCGCACCCTCAGCATCATCATCAGCAAGGGCAGCAGCCCCAGAAGCAGCAACAGCAACAGCAGCAGCAGCAGCAGCCCCAGCAGCCGCAGCAGCAGCAGCAGCACCTGAAACAGCAGCAGCCCCAGCAGCCGCAGCAGCCGTAGCAGCAGCCCCAGCAGCAGCAGCCGCCGAAGCAGCAGCGGCCCCAGCCGCCGCAGCAGCCCCAGCAGCAGCCCCTGCAGCAGCAGCAGCAGCAGCAGCAGCAGCAGCGCCAGCAGCAGCAGCAGCAAGGGGCCTGGCGGGGCTGCAGATCCCGCGTTCGCTGCGGCGGTCTGTGGGGCAGGCGCTGCATGCATTCAAAATGCTGCAGCAAGGAGATAGGGTTTTGGTGGGGCTTTCTGGAGGCAAAGACAGCCTCACGCTGCTGCTGCTGCTGCTGGAGCTGCAGCAAAGGGCCCCCATAAGCTTCCACGTTGCTGCTGCTACTGTGGACCCCCTCACTGCCAGCTTCAACCCCGCGCCCCTGGGGCCCTACCTCCGCAGCCTCGGTAAACCCTAAACCCTAAACCCTAAACCCTAAACCCTAGTTCTTGAACCCTCGGCGAGGGAGCCGCGGCCGACCTGCTCGAGCCCCCGCTCACCTGCTGCGCCTGCAGCTGCTCCCCCTGGCTGCTGCACACTTCGCTGCTGCTGCTGCTGCCGCTGCTGCCTGCTGCTGCTGCTGCTGCTGCTGCTGCTGCTGCTGCTGCGCAGGGGTTGAGTGGTATCGGCTGCAGCTGCCCATTATGGAGCTGGCCAAGCGCTGCATGAAGAGACAGTCCATTTGCGCCTTCTGCTCCCGACTGCGCAGGGGGCTGCTGTACTCCTGCATGCGCAAGGTTTGCTGCTGCTGCTGCTGCTGCTGCTGCTGCTGCAGATAGTGCTGCTGCTGCTGCAGATAATGCTGCTGCTGCTGCAGATAATGCTGCTGCTGATGAGTGCTGCTTCTGCATATGGTGACGATGCTGCTGCTCGCGCTGCTGATGGTGCTGCTGCTGCAGGCTTTGGCATACTTGCTAGTGCGGCTGAGCCTTGCTGCTGCTGCTGCTGCTGTTGCTGCTGCTGCTGCTGTCTGTTCGCTTGCGTATTTGCTGCTCTGGAAGTGTTTGTTTCTTTTTGTCTCTTTTCATTATTTGCCTCCATCCTGCGTCTTCCTTGCCGCTGCCTGTCGGCTCCTGCCCGAGGGTTCAGGGTTTAGGGTTTAGGGTTTAGGGTTTAGGGTTTAGGGTTTGCGTGCAGCACGGGTATAACGTGCTGGCCCTGGGGCAGCACTTAGATGACCTCGCAGAGTCTTTCGTAATGTCTGTCTTCAACAATGGCAAACTAAACACCATGAAGGTAACTTTGCTAGGGTTTAGGGTTTGGGGTTTAGGGTTTAGGGTTTAGGGTTTAGGGTTTAGGGTTTTGGGAGTTCGGCTCAGGGCGTAGGGTCTACGGTGTATGACTTCGAATTCTGGCTTTAGAGTCAAGGGTTAAGGGTTTACGGTTTGGGGTTTAGATTTTAGAGTTTAGAGTTTAGGGTTTGGGGTTTCGATTCTAGGGTTTAGGGTTTAGGGTTTAGGGTTTTTCGCGGTGCCTTCTCCTTGAGACACACTCAGAAAAACGAATATATTGACTGCGCCGCATTTGCTGCTGCTGCTGCGCCCCCGCTGCTGCCGCCCCTGCCCCTGCCACTCCTGCTGCTGCTGCTGCTGCTGCTGCTGCTGCTGCTGCTGCTGCTGCTGCTGCAGTGCCACTACAGGCCCGCGTGTGGGGCCCTGCGGGTAATTCGGCCGCTGGCTTTCACGCGGGAAATTTCGACGCAAAATTTCGCTGAGACAAATTTGCTGCCAGTAATAAATGAGAACTGCCCCGCCTGCTTCGCCCACCCCAAAGAGGCAAACCCTAAACCCTAAACCCTAAACCCTAAACCCTAAACCCTAAGCCCTAAGCCCTAAGGCCTAGCCGTAGACCCTCGCGGCGGCTGGGCAGGGCCGTCCTTGGCTCAGAAGCAGGAAGCAGCAGCACTCAGCAGCCCCTTCCCCTTGCTGCTAATGCCCTAAACCCTAAACCCTAAACCCTAAACCCTAAACAGCTGCGCGTTCTAGCCTAAACCCTAGCGGAAAACCTAGCCAAACGCCGAACTTCTAAACCCTAAACCCTAAACCCAAACTCACTCTGCTGGTGGCTCTCCAGGCCACCCGAAACGCTGCTCCCGAGGTGTGGCACCTAGCGTTTAGGGTTTAGGGTTTAGGGTTTAGGGTTTAGGGTTTGTGGGCAGAGACACCGCGTGAAGCTTCTGCTGAGCGAACAGGAAAAGGAAATCCCAAACCTCTTCAGCAACATCCAAAAAGTCTGTTGTTGCTGCTGCTGTTGCTGCTGCTGCTGCAGCAACAGCTTCTACTGCTGCCATTTCAGGTGTTCGTGTCGATATGGGTGCTGCTACTGCAGCAGCAGCAACTGCTGCTGCTGCTGCTGCTGCTGCTGCTGCTGCTTTACGGCTGCTGCGAAACTGCCAAGCCCTTCGCTGAAGATGCTGCCTTTTTGCTGCTGCTGCTGCTGCTGCAGGCTCTGCTGCCTTTAATGGCCGTCGACCCAATTGCCCGTGGAATTTCAACCAGCGACCAGCAGCAGCAGCAGCAGCAGCAGCAGCAGCAGCAGCAGCAGCAGCAGCAGGGTGAAGGCGACGATGATGAGTCCTTACCCCCCGAGGTTGCAGCTCTGCTGCAGGAAGTTCCCCGTCGCTTCTCTGCTGCGGATGCTGCTAATGCTGCTGCTGCTGCTGCTGCTGCTGCTGAGGAGGAAGATGAGGAAGCAATGCTTGCACTGACAGCCTGCGGAGTTGAGGGCTGCCCCAGGGCTTAGGGTTTAGGGTTTAGGGTTTAGGGTTTGGAGCTTGATTTGGGGGGCTTTTTGCGTCTGGAGAGCTCGAGCAGCCGCTGCAGCTGCTGCTGCTCCTGCTGCAGCACGGAGTAGGATGTTTGCTGCAGCTTCTCAGGTGACCCCAAGGGCACCCACTTCCGGAAGACAGACGGGGGCCACCGCCAGTGCTGCAGCAGCAGCAGCAGCAGCAGCAGCAGCAGCAGCAGCAGCAGCAGCAGCGTTGGCAACAGCAGCAGCTGCTTCTGGAACAGGAGCAGAAGCAGCAGCTGCTGAGGCTGAGGCTTTTTAAACCTGCCCTCATGCGCGTAGTGACTTTCCTGCTGCAGCGGCTGCAGTTGCAGCAGCAGCAGCAGCAGCAGCAGCAGCAGCAGCAGCAGCTCTCACCTGGTACACATCCTCCGAGTCGCAGGGCAGCAGCAGCAGCAGCAGCCCTTTGAGGTGTATGGACAGACAGCGCTGGCTCGCTGCGTGCTGCAGCAGCAGCCTTTCAGTGTACGTCCACCTGCAGCAAACCATTTTTTGGCCCTTCAAGCTGCTGCTCAACGGTCTAGGGTTTAGGGTTTAGGGTTTAGGGTTTAGGGTTTAGGGTTTACCACTGATCATGGTCTTCAGGGTCGCAAGGAACAGCCAGCAGCTGGCTGTTGAGGCAGTTATCTACATTAGCTGTATGTACACCGCGGATCTGCAAAAGTTGCTGCTGCTGCTGCAGCTGCTGCTGCTGCAGCTGCTGCTGCTGCTGCTGCAGCAGCAAGGCAGCAAATAAGGCGTGATCTGCTGCGCAGTCTGTCGTGACTGTTAGGGTTTGCTGCAGCGATTTGCTGTCGCTCCAAGAGAGGCAAAGGGGGGGCCATCTGGGCCCTCTGAGCCACTTAATGTTGCCTAATCGCAAACCCTAAACCCTAAACCCTAAACCCTAAACCCTAAACCCTAAACCCTAAACCTTCGCAGCTCCGAACTCAACAAGCCCCTCCACCCTACGCCCTCGTTTAGGGTTTAGGGTTTGCTGCTGCACTCACCTAGAAGGGGGATAATGTCCTCTAGCGGTGCTGCAGGGAGCCCGGGAACAAGTCCTGTTGCTGCTGCTGCTGCTGCTGCTGCTGCTTTGTTTCTGCTGCACGTTCTCACAAATTCTGCTGCTGCTGCTGCTGCTTTGGATTGGTCTTTTGGGCCTGTTGCCGTATGTTCTGCAGCTGCTGCTGCATCAGCAGCAGGTCCTGTTGCAGAATTCGCTGCTGCTGCTTCTGCTGCTGCTGCTTCTGCTGCTGCTGCTGCTGCTGCTGCTGTTGCTGCTGCTGCTGCTAGGCGGCTGGGCAGGGGACTTGGGCTGCCCCCCAGAAAGATGTTCGGCTCCCCCAAGGCAATCCTAAAATGCCCCAAAAATAAATAAATAAATAAACAAATAAATATTTATTTATTTATTTATTTATTTATTTATTTATTTATTTATTTATTTATTTAATATTTTTATTTGTCAAAAAGATAAATAAATATTTAAGGCTGAGGGCCGCGAAGACAGAAGAGAAAAAGGAGCCAAGGGGGGAGCAGCAGCCAGCATGGCGGCTCCTAGAAAATGGCCCTAAACCCTAAACCCTAAACCCTAAACCCTAAACCCTAAACCCTAAGCCCTAAACCCTCAAACTAACCAAGGCAGCATTGCAGCGTCTCCCAGCCAGGCCTCAGCAACCCTCAGTTTGCTCTGCAGCAGCAGCCGCTCCTCTTCCTGCGCCGCGCAAAGCCTAAACCCTAAACCCTAGCCCCTAAACCCTAAACCCTAAACCCTAGCACCTAAAGTTTGAACCCTAGCCCGTAAACCCTAAACCCTATCCCTTGAACGCAAGCCCTAAATCCCTAGACCCTGGCCCGTAAACCCTAAACCCTAAAACCTAGCCAGCAAACGCTCGAACCAAGCTCTAAACCCTAAACCCTAAACCCTAGGAACAGAAGAAAGCCGCAGCGGCACTGCCCGTTCTCCCCAGCAGCCGCAGGAAGGCCTGCGGTGGGCAAATTCTAGGGTTTAGGGTTTAGGGTTTAGGGTTTACTCTTCTGCTGCGGGGAGGGCTGGGGTCTGAGGTGTATATACAGCTGCAGGGGGCGCATGCAACAGCAACCCCACAAGCAGCAGCAAAAAGAGAAAGCTCAAGAGACACCCCAGCTCTGTGCTGCAGCAGCGGATCTGGGGAAGCAGCAGCAAGCAGCAAGGCTTTTGCTGCAGCAAATGCTGCTCCAGGCAGCGCAGCAGAGGCCACTGCTGCTGCTGCTGCTGCTGCTGCTGCTCCTTCTGCTGCGCCTGCTGCTGCTGCTGCTGTTGGTGCTGCACTTCGGGAAGCTACGGCGCGCAGGTCTAGCGCCCAATTCAGCTCAGCTGCAGCAGCAAGGCGCATGCAACAGCAGCTCCGAGATAAATGCAGCAGCAGCAGCAGCAGCAGCAGCAGCAGCAGCAGCAGCAGCAGCAGCAGCGCATAGGATCTTCTTCCGCCATACCCTTTCTGGGCTTACCCTTGTGACAACGGGGGCCCCCTGGGGGCCCCCAGAGGGCCCCCATTGTCTTTGCCTCTGCAGGAAATATGATGGCTTGCTGCTGCTGCTGCTGTTGCTGCTGCAGCAGCAGCAGCAACGGCTGCAGCCAGTGGGGAGAGACCCGCGCTTCAGGAGGCAGCACAACGACTGCAGCAGCAGCCGCTGCTCGAGCAGCAGCAAACACTGCAGCAGCATAAGCTGCATTCAAACAAAAGACTGCAAACCCTAAACCCTAATTTCTAAACCCTAATTTCTAAACCCTAGGCTGCAGCGGCTCAGGCTCGCTGCGCCTTTTCGGGCACTTTCTGCCATTTTTTCCATGTAACAGAAGATTTAGGGTTTAGGGTTTAGGGTTTAGGGTTTAGGGTTTAGGGTCTGACTCTTTTGAATCTCAGGTAGCACTCTGACTTTAGGGGTTTGCTGCAGCAGCGGCAGCAGTGGCCCCAGGGGGCCCCCGTCCTTAAGTATGTAATATTGCTGCTGCTGCTGCTGCTGCTGCTGCTGCTGCTGCTGCTGGTAGGGAGCCAGAAGCACCTCCTGCAGCAACTGCTGCGGAGTGTGCTGCAGCAGCTGCTGCAGCAGCTGCTGCAGCAGCAGCAGATCTCTGTCGCTCACAGCCACAATGATGCTGGCGGGGGCGAGGGTTTGAGAGCCCTCAAGGACGGCCCTGCGCAGCAGCCAAACCCTAAACCCTAAACCCTAAACCCTAAACCTTAATATGCAGATTCAAGGCGTTTGCAAGTAAAAGTCTGAACGATTACGGCTTAGCGTTTAGGGTTTAGGGTTTAGGGTTTAGGGTTTAGAGCGAACTCGCAGCCAGGTAAAGGCGCGGGCGGTCGCAGCAGCGCTGGAGGCCAGTCATGGGGGACAGGCTCGGGTAGGATGTGCAGCACTTGCTGCTGCTGCTGCTGCTGCTGCTGCTGCTGCTGCTGCTGCTGCTGCTGCTCAGGGTACTGGGGCAGCTCGAAGTCTTGGGTGCGCAGCAGCAGCAGCTGCCGGGTAGCAGCGTACAGCAGCAGCAGCAGCAGCAGCAGCAGCAGCAGCAGCACCTTGACAAGCTGCCGCCCCCACGCCCAGCAAAACCCCCAACACCCAAAATACCTAACCCGCCCTGCTGCTGCTGCTGCTGCTGCTGCTGCTGCTGCTGCTGCTGCTGCTGCTGGTCTTTCGCCACCCAGAGCTGAATGAACCCTCCCCTCAGCAAGATCTTCTAGGGTTTGAGGGTTTTGGAACTCAGGGTCACCAGGGGGCCCCTGGGGCCCCAAACCCTCAGGGGCCCCCCGGGGCCCCCGTGGGCCAGCAGCAGCAGGCCATTGGTGCAGCATGAGGGCACCCCGAAACCCTAAACCCTAAACCCTAAACCCTAAACCCTAAACCCTGGAGACAAAAGCTAAGTTTGACTTTAAAGGGCGCAGTGTGGCTCTGGGGGGGACTGGAGACGCTGCAGCTCCCCCGCCAACCCTAAACCCTAAACCCTAAACCCTAAACCCTTGCGGTCTCCGGGGACCCCTGGAGCCCCAAAACGTACACTGGGAGCTGCCAAAGGTTTTTTAGTTGAGAATTAATTATGTTTAAACTCTATTTTAGGGTTTAGGGTTTCTGATTCTCCAGCATTGCGACAAAGCCCCCCACGAGGTGACCCATGGTCACCTTGCCCGGCCAGGGGCTTCCGCCCCGTTGCAAACCCTAAACCCTAGCTCATATCCCTAAACCCTAAACCCTAAACCCTAATTCCTAAACCCTAAAACGCAAAGCCAAAGATCTAAATCGTTAACCGCTTGATTTAGATCTTCGGGAATCACGAGCGCTGAACACTGAACACTAAATGCAAAACTCTAAACCCTAAACCCCAAACCCTAAACCCTAAACCCTAGTCTCCAAGCTGACCCCTTTCAGCTCATGCCTGGCGCAGTCGCCATCCCTTTAGCAGTCCACCTCAGCCACACCAGCAGCAGCAACAGCAGCAGCACATCTCCCGCTGCCACCTCCAGCGTAAACAGCCGCCCCCCATAAGGACAGTCTCTCATTGCTGTGGCTTTGGGGGCCCCCAAAACAGCAAAAGAGGGGGCCCCCAGGGGGCCCCCGCAGCGGAGGCAGCACAAAGCCTCATAGGGTACGCTGCAGTTGGGGGGCCCCTTTAAAGGGCCCCTTTCAAGGTTCTGGGGCCCAGAACGCACGCTGCTCCTGCAGACGGGGGCCCCCGGGGGGCCCCCCCTTGGAGGGGGGCCCCCATTTTGGGGGGCCCCCTGGGGCCCCCCTAAGTTGGGGGGCCCCCTGGGGGCCCCTCGAGATGGGGCCCCCAGGGGCCCTCTGCAGAGGTCCCCCACGTTCGCCTGCACACTAGCATAGGCCTCAAGGCCCCACAGAGACAAAGGGCATAATGCTTTGGGGGGCCCCTTAATGGGGCCCCCAAGGGGGCCCCCAGGGGGGCCCCCAGGGGGGCCCCCAGGGGGGCCCCCAGGGGGGCCCCCAGAGGGGCCCCCCAGGGTGGGGGCCCCCGGGCGTAGGAGAAGGCAGCAAGGGTCTTGGGGCCCTTCATACCAAAAGACAATACACCCTGCTGCAACAACTTGAGCAAAGAGGCCCTGAATGCAGAAACCCTAAACCCTAAACCCTAAACCCTAAACCCTCTGCTGCAGCGAGTCGTGAGGCTGCAACCAGGAAGACTCCTCTGGGGCTCAGCGTCTAGGGTCCAGGGTTTAGGGTTTAGGGTTTAGGGTTTAGGGTTTGGCCTACGGTGCCTTGCTGAGGAACAGCAGCAGCAGCAATTTCTTCTCCTAGGGCCCCCAAGGGGCCCCCTTGTCCATCAGCAGCAGCGCAGCAAGCTGCTGCAGCAACGGGCTCTTCTAGCTGCAGCAAAAGACGCTGCTGCTGCTGCGGCTGCTGCTGCTGCTGCTGCTGCTGCTGCTGCTGCTGCTCCGCTGCTGCTGCCACCGTAAATCTTGCCACACCAGGAGGAAACAGAAATGCTGCAGGGGCAGCCAGGGGCCCCCTAAACCCCACAAGGGCCCCCCGGGCTTTGCAGGGGGCCCCCTGGGGGCCCCCCTTGTCTTCTGGGGGGCCCCCAATAAGGGCCCCATTTGTCAATTGGGGGCCCCCCTTGGGGGCCCCCCTGCTGCACTCTCTTTCTAAAATATAAATGGGGCAAATTGCGAAGAGGCGGCAGGTGGCAAAGTGCACAGAAACCACCCATGGGTGCCTGCAACCAAACCCTAAACCCTAAACCCTAAACCCTAAACCCTAAACCCTAAACCCTAAACCCCAGGGGTGCCTGCGCATCCTCGCAAACTTTAAACCCTTATCCCTACTGCTCAGCTTCCAGCTCGAGACCCTGTGGATTACATAAGGGCCTAGGGTTTAGGATTAAGGTTTCAAAAAGGGTTTAGGGTTTGGCGTTTAGGGTTTAGGGTTTACTGGCAGTGAAGGGGTGCTGCGTTCCAGTCCTCAATATCGCAGCAAAGAAGATCTTTGGGGGGTTGCTGCTGCTGCTGCACCCAAGGGCCCCTCTGCTGCTGCAGCAGCAGCAGCTGCTGCTGCTGCAGCAGCGCAGTGTACGTACAGCCCCCGGGGGCCTCGTACAGCCCAAAGACCCCCACGAGAAACCCTCCAGTGCACAAGTTCCAAATCTTGTACCTAAACCGCAAACCCTAAACCCTAAACCCTAAACCCTAAACCCTAGACCCTAGGCTGCAGGCTCCCAGGGCAACGCGGTGGGCTTTCTCAGCCTTATCTCAACGAAGCAGAAACGGGCTCAAACGCTGAAAACGCCACTTTAGGGTTTAGGGTTTAGGGTTTAGGGTTTAGGGTTTACCCAACAGGGGTTTTCCGCGGGTCTAAGAAAAGACAGTCTTCCATAGGAAGCCCCACAGAGATACACCGCAGCAGCCGCCAGGAAGGGGGGCCCCGGGGGCCCCTAGGGGGCCCCTCTTGGGGGCCCCCTGGGGGCCCCCTGGGGGCCCCCGAGGGGTGTGGGGGCCCCCCAAAGGGGCCGACGCAGAGGCGGTTAATTAGTTGCAGCTGCAGCAAAACGGTCCAAACCCTAAACCCTAATTCGTATGAAGCCGCAGGGATTTGTCGGCGACGCAGGGGGGCGGAGGGAGTGGCCGAGGGTTTAGGTTTAGGGTTTAGGGTTTAGGGTTTAGGGTTTACGGGCTGGGGGTGGCGCTTCAGGTCTTGGGGAGAGTCCGAAACATAAATGGGGCCTCCGCTCAAAACCCTCGCAGCGCACTGGAGGTAAGAGTGCCACTGGCAAAGCGAGAGCATGTCCCAGTCTGAGCAGCAAGGGTTTAGGGTTTAGGGTTTAGGGTTTAGGGTTTAGGGTTTAGGGTTTGGTTTTGGGGGAGATTTCGAGCCGGCCGAACTGCCTGCTAGCAAACCATTTGCCTCCTAAACCCTCAGCTTCCAGCCTGACGGTGCACTCCCCAAAACCCTAAACCCTAAACCCTAAACCCTAAACCCTAAACCCTAAACCCTCACCGCAGCGCACAAAGGGCCCCACCCACAGCGCCGTCGCCGCGTTGGCCCAAATATGAGAGCAAACAGAAGCAGAGGTTTCTTCGCACTGAACAGGAGAAGCGCAGCACTCCAAACCCTAAACCCTAAACCCTAAACCCTCAGAATCTTACCTGCTGCTGCAGCTGCAAGCAGCAGCTGCAGCAGCAGTGCCAGCAGCAAAAGCGGAGTCATGAAGAAGCAAAAAAGCAGCAGCAGCAGCAGCAGCAGCACCGGCAGCAGCAGCAGTACGAAATGCGTGAGAAGCAGTGGCACGAACAACAGCAGCAGCAGCAACAGCACCTAAAAGCAAGCAGCAGCAGCAGCATCTAAGCAAGCAGCAGCAGCAGCAGCAGCAGCAGCATCTAAGCAAGCAGCAGCAGCAGCAGCAGCAGCAGCACCACCCCAAAGAGCAGCAGCAGCATCTAAGCAAGCAGCAGCAGTAGCAGCACCCCCCAAGCAGCAGCAGCAACAGCAGCAACAACAGCAGCATCCACCCAACAACGAGCACCATCAGCACCAGCAGCAGCAGCAGCAGCAGCAGCAGCAGCAGCAGCAGCAGCAGCAGGCTTGCATTTGGGGCTTTGTGGTCATCTGAAGTTCTGCTGATTATGAAATGCTTTTGCTGCCAGACACAGGGGCCCCAGCAGCCCATGCAGGTCATTGCTGCTGTACATACACTGCAGGCCTCCGCAGCAGCAGCGTGAGCGCCCCCTGCTGCTGCTGCTGCTGCTGCTGCTGGGGCCGCTGCAGCTGCTGTTGCTGCTGCTGCCGGGAGTTCTGCGGCTGCTGCTGCGGGAGCTGCTGCTGACGCCGCCGCAGGCGCCCACTCGTCGCAGCTGCAGCAGCAGCAGCAGCTCTTGCTGCTGCGGCGGCACTGCACGCGGCGGGGCCGCGGGGCTTCGCGGTAGAGTTGGTAGAGCTGCTGCTGCTGCTGCTGCTGCTGCTGCTTCTGCTGCTGCTGCTGCTGCTGCTGTTTGGGCTCAAAGCAAGCAACTGCTGCATCTGTGAGTGCATGCACGTAGTGGTGAAAAGCTCTGCTGCCTCCAAATTGCTTAAGAGCAGCAGGCCTTGCTGCTGCTGCTGCTGCTGCTTCTGCTGCTGCTGTGCCTCTTGCATTTGCTGCTCTTGTCGCGGCTGCGTCCTCATTTGCTGCTGCTGCTGCTGCTGTTGCTGCTGCTGCATCGGCTGCAGCAGCAGGGTCGTCTGTGCGCTTCGCCTCCCCGTCCTCAAGGGCAGCACCAGCTCCACCAGCAGCAGCAGCAGCAGCAGCAGCAGCAGCAGCAGCAGCAGCAGCACCTGCTGCTGCCATGACGAGCAGCGACAGCGCGTCCACCTTGCAGCCACTGATGCCGCATGCAGCAAGGGCCCCATAGAAGCAGCAAAAGAGGGGGGGGGCCCCCCGAGGGTCCAAATAGTTTAGGGGGGCCCCCCACTGCAGCAAGTGGGGGGGTGGGGCCCCCTGCAGCAGCAGACCTGAAGCCTCACAGGCAGGCGAAAGCAGCACCTTGCTGCTACTGCTGCTGCTGCTGCTGCTGCTGCTGCTGCTGCTAATGCTGATGACACAGGTGCTGCTGCTGCAGCCGCTGGTACTGCCACTGCTGCTGCTGCTGCATTGTTGCTGCTGTGGTCAGAGCGGCTGCCGCTGCTGCATTTAGTGCTGCTGCTGCTGCTGCTGCTGCAACTCACCGCGGGGCAGAAGGGGCTTGCAGTCCTGCTGCAGCAGCGGCAGCAGCTGCGGCAGCTGTTCCTGCTGCAGCAGCTCTTGTGTGCAGCCGCGCCAGGCTCCCATCAACGCGTGCCAGACAAACACTGCAGGCGAGTGCTGCTGCTGCTGCTGCTGCTGCTGCTGCTGCTGCTGCAGCAAAGAGACACAAGCCTTGAGGTCTCCTACGGTCTTTTTGCTGCCCCTAAAAGACAAGGCGGCTGCGCTGCACGGCTGTGTCGCTTCCCTGCAGCAGCAGCAGCAGCAACGGCAGTAGCAGCAGCAGCAGCAAAAGTAGCTGCTGCAACAGTTGCAGGAGCTGAACTAGCAGCTGCAGCAACACCAACAGCAGCAGCAGCAGCAACAGCAATGGAGCGCCTCCTGCGGTCCCCCTGTGGGGCCTCTGTAGAGTCCCCGTGGGGCCCCTGGGGGCCCCCTGGGGGCCCCCCGGGGGGCCCCTGGGGGGCCCCTGGGGGGCCCTTGGGGGGCCCCTGGGGGGCCCCTGGGGGGCCCCTGGGGGGCCCCTGGGGGGCCCCTGGGGGGCCCCTGGGGGGCCCCTGGGGGG